>NC_135483.1:127375284-127675284 GCF_052094955.1 Ictidomys tridecemlineatus | reverse complement strand
CTTGAACTCTTGAACTACTGTGAAAAGAATCACTGTTGTAAAGACTTTTTGTAAGCTAGCTGATATTCTTAAGTATGTAAAACAGATACTGCCTTTTGAAAAAGAGGCCCAAATGGATGTATATAAGGAGTATGAAAAATAAATTAAGTTTTAAAATGAGAACTGTACTACAAATTGTATCAAAAAATGTACAGATGGGGATTTTAGTACATAGTTGCAATTAAATTATTGAAGGTAAAGAGAAGTCCAAATTTCAAAGAGAAATTAATGGGATTCACATGTTTAATTAATTTCTAGTCTGTGAAATATGCAGTTTTACAGTAATATTACTTATTTTGTTTAGAAATCATAGTATTTTAGAATTTATTAAGAACTCAGTGATAGGCTTCATACCAAAATGTTTAACTTTACCAACAGCAAGTCATGAAAGTATTTATTTTAAAGCTTTTTAATATTATTGCATAACTTTCAGCTGCCTCTTGATGTAAATTCTTATCTGCCTAAATGTTATATTTTTATGTATGCATTTCTGAAAATGTATTGTTTTGTAAAGTGGCAAAAATAATAAATTAAGCACTCCTTGCACTTGTTTCTGTGAAGCACATAGAGCTCTATTTTAAATAAAAGAAAATGTGTCATATTTTGGTTTCCTTATGGTTCTATTATTTTAAAATTTCATTTTATACTTTTTGTGCAGAGTATGGAGAGATTGTTGAAAACTTAAATGCTGGCTCCAGCAGTACTGGAATTTGGTTTCCTTCCTTCCTACCTAGGGAGTTATAGAATTCTAGAATTTCAGAGCTGGAAAAGACACTTAAATTTAACAGCCATTTCTCTACATGACACTTAAGACAATAGGCTTAAAATTTTTTCTTGGCATTTTTGCACTTTTTCAACATATATTGGAAGATTAGTGGATTGACTCACTCCTAAGCTGAAAATAACTTCCATCACACTTAAAATTACACAAACTCACCCATTTCACAGGTCTTTTCAAGATACCCAACTACTTCTCAGCTTTCACTTCTGGTATCTACCACCTTTATCCCCAGCTCTTCTCCAGACTCTAGTTTCTTTCTGTTTCTTGAACTTGGCTGAGCACTTGCCTGTCCCAGGGACTTTGTCTTGACCATTTTCTCTGCCTGGATTGTTATTCCTCCAGATATTTTTACAGTGTACACTGTAAAATATTCTGGCAGAATACCACCCTTTCTAAGGAGGCACCTTTATTCATTTAATATACTGTCTGTTTTAGTTTTCTTCATTGCACTTAATATTAATTGACTTCATTTTATATTCTAGATTTGAGAGCATATAGTATCATAATGGCTAAATTTTCCTTTATGATTTCAGCATTGGAATTAGAGGTCATTTCATTTGAAAATAGTTTTAAAACATTGAGTAATATACTATTTTGCACAATGAGACATACTTTTATGGAAGTTACTGTTCTGAAATGTCTGTAATAAACCTTAAGATGTCTATAAAAACCCAGTCAGTAATCTGTTAGACTAATTCATGGTAGGTGTTCCAAAATGACATTATAAGAACAGGAGGTATTTGGCTTACATCTCTAGCCCTACAAAATTCATGTTTTCTGGGACTTACTATAAGAGAGGCAAACACTGTGTTGTCTCAACTGGCTTTGTTAATCAGCTGCTTCTTAGGGTTGTAGAGAAAGGCATATTATTCATTTTATATCAGTATCAAGTGTGATACAAGCATGCAATAAAACAAATACATTAATTTCAGCAGTATTACCACTAGCTTTACTTTCTTCATTTGTCATTTGAAATTTCAGCATCTTTGATTTTTAAACATTAATGTGTACAACATTTGGGGAGTCCTCACACTGATGAAATAATTTACTTAAAGTGTGAACTTAAAATTGGATAGTTTTTTTTTTCATTTAGAATAAATTATTGAAGACTTGGGGGGGGTCACTAAATGTAAGCTTATTGTGGGACATTCTGGAAGTGAGATTTTCAAGAAATGATCCACGACTCTTATATGAAATAAACATGTTGTGGTTCAGGAGAGTTATTAAAAACTTTAACTTCAGTAGTTTCTTTAAAATCGATTTTAGAAACATTTCCCTTTACAGAGATTTTTAAAAATTCTATACCTAACCAAATTTTAATTATAATCACTTCTATAATAAAAATAGAATCATATTTTTTCCCTTCAAATATTAGTCAACAATTTTTTTTTTATCAAACATTGCTGGTTAGTACATAGTAACATGATAGTCATTGCAAGAGATGTGAAAAAAAAAACTAGTAAGCTTCTGCATTTGAGAATAACAATCTATTTAGGAAGACAAGGCATGTACATGAACAGCTATCTAACCTTGGAAGGTAGTAACACAAGAGCTGTCATAGGTAGAAAATTATTAAGGTCTCATGTGGGTAAAAATAGGAAAGGTTTGGGCTGGGGCTGTAGCTTAGCAGCAGAGCGCTTGTCTAGCATGCATAAGGCACTGGGTTTGATCCTCAGCACCACATAAAAATAAACAAATAAAATATAGTTATTCTGTCCATCTACAACTACAATTTTTTTAATTGGAGAGGTTCATAAAAACATGGAAATCAAGTATCAATTCAGTTGAAAGAGTCAAGAAAATTGACAAGGTGAAGCTTATAAGGATGGGGAAGATTTGTCTAAGTACAAAACAAGTGAGAGTTCCTCAGTAGGAAAAATATCCAAAACAAAGGTAGGAGTGTTCAAGGCAATGAGGAACCTGCAGAATTGGAATGAAGGGTTTGGGAAAGGATTAGATCACAGCATTTAAAATTCATCTGGTCATTGTGGAACATGCTGAAACTTTTAAGTAGCAATAATTATGTGAAATTGATATTTAATAAAGGCAGTAAAAGAAATACCTTCTTAAGAGACTTATCAAGCTAACCTTCAGATTCCACAATACTTTTCTCCCTTAACTAGTAAGTGTTTAGAGACACTACATAGGTGAAGAACTCCAAGATGAGCTCTACAATGATACGATGTGATTTATGTGATTTTTCCCCCTGAATTAATTTAATGTGTTGTCAAAGCAAAGAAAAATATTATAATAAGGAAGAGAAAAAAGAAATGAAGATTTCATCTTTAATAATTTAGTGTTACTACAAATATGACCCATGGCATTTTTTAAAAGCTTCAAACACTCATACATACAGAAAAACAATCATTGAAAAAGGTCTACCTCATAATTCCATCTCTGCATGAAGAAATTTCCAGGTGCCACTGAACTGTGTGCATTAAATTTCAAATATAATCAAATCAGGTTTAGGAATACTAATGGCGATTTCATAGAAGAACACTTGCTTCAGCAACTTAGGAAATTACACTTGATTTTCTTTTGAGTGTTACTCAATTGTGCTTGAAATTGTTCATTCGAACCCTTCTAAACATGAAGCAGGTGGTTAAATGTGGGTGCTGTTTAACATTTACACAAAACATTCCAAGCACAATGTACTTTCGCCCTTCAAAAGTCAACTGCCTCCCCCCCAGCCCCCCACCCCGCCCCTCTTATATCCTGTCCTTCCCTGGTCATTTGGTTTGACCTTGCTACATCCCTGAAAGAATTGGCTCAAAAGTAGTTACCTGCTAAGGGGCATTAGACTATTTTTATAGTCTTTCAGCTAAAGCTTTTAATGTGGCAACTGCTGGTTACTGAAGCAGTTTAAGAAAAAAGAATTGCTGAGTTTGCCTTTTATTTTTAAATGGAGAAACACAAGGTGACACAATCATATAAGATATAAGTGAACTGGAACAGGGGGGAATATAGCTGAGGTTTCTGCATAGAGTAAAAGCAAAGCTTTGCAAAACACATTTTTAATTCTGTACCACAATCTGGATCTTTGCTTTTATAAAATACGTGAACTAGTTCATAAAATGTACTTTTCTCTATGTCTGCTTTCCTTTACCAGAAATACATGGGTGATATCATAAACATCCAACTGAGAATCCGTCAGCATGAGGCATTTATTAAATAGTAAAAATTATAATCAGGTGGGAAGATGACATTCAGAAATTCATCCCCTGTGTTCTTTCCTTTCTGAAGCAAGTTGTTGTGGGAGCTGGGTGCATTCTCTGTCCCCACCATCTCTGCCCATTCATTTCTCTACCCACTGCAGTACTAGAACTTCTATGCTCACTCATCCTCTAAATCTGTCTTCTCTATGCTCACTGATACAGAAGCCCAGGGCAAAGAATACTCATCCTTTTCTTCCTGGTCTCTCCTTTATTATAAAATGTCATCTCCTAGAGTTATTTCTTTCTTCATTTAATTCTTATGATTCTTCTTTCTGCCTTTCCTTTTTTTTTTTTTTTTTTTTTTTTTTTGGTGTGTTCATATATTTTCCTTTTTCTATGTCCCTAAAATGCTAACATATATCCAGGATTCCGACTTTGTTGCTCTTCATCCTAAACACTCCTTTCTGGAGATCTCATCTATTCTTGTCTTTGACAATCTTGGTGATTTCCAAGCCTACATGTTTGTTCTAGACTTCTCTTCCAAGATCCAGGCCCTAAGGTCCAGCTGCTTCCTGATGCATCCACTCAGATGTGACACTGTCACTTGAGACACAAATGTCAAAGTGTGCTTCTTTGTGCCAGACTTCTTTGGCTTAGCATGCTGTTTTTGAGATTCAACCATGTTGTTAGATATGTCAGCAGCTTGTTCTTTTATATTGCTGGGTACAATTCTATTCCACAAACACACCACACTTTGTTTATTAATTCACTTGTTGAATGACTGGATTGCTCCCAGTTTGGAGTTATTATGAATAAATCTGTTATGAACATTCATGTATAAGATTTTAAAGAATATAAATTTTCATTTCCCTTGGATAAATATCTAGGAATGTAATTGGGTAAATCCCTACTGGTGTAATAGAAACTATGGCCAAGGTTTCTATACCATTTTACAGAGTCTTTTTCTACCAGCTTGTGAGAGTAATAGTTGCTCCAGATCTTTTCATTTTAACCTTTCCAGTGATAATGTAGTGGTATCTCATTGTTAGTACAAATTGTACTTTTATGACTCATTGTTATTTCAAATTGTGTTAACTATATTTATATTCTATATAAATTCTGCAAATATTGACATTATATATTGTGAAGTACATTAGAATATTTTGTCAAAAATAAACTCATTTTCTTTCATGAGAAAACTGTCTATGGTCCCTGTTCTTCCACCTAACAACCATGTTATTGTTCCTCTTTCCAAACTCTGTCACTCCTCTCCGTCTTTATGTCACTACTCTGTAGGCTACTACTATTGTTTTAGTTTATGACCTTCCAGTCATTTCTTTGGCATATGCCATGGGTTTTTCTTATATAGTTTCTCCATTTCTGCTCGTATAATTAGTGAGTATACTAAATAGTGAGCAGGATGATCTAAATTATAAGTATCCTCACATACTGTTATTTTAAGAAATCTTATTTACAAGCTTTCTGTTTACTTTAGGATGAAATTAGAATTTCATATAACTCAATTCCCTTCTTTTGTCTTCTATAGGCTCATGTCTTATTTTTTTCTTCAATTGGTCTACCAACCACAACTACTGAGAGTGATATAAATATTGCATGTTTATCTAGGATTCTGAAATTTCATGTGATTATTTTTCTGTCTTTCTGGAACTTCCTATTTCTATCTAACTCACATGATTGACTTCTATTTTTCTGGTCAGACTTAGTTGAAGTACCATATGCTTCTGGATATTTCTCCCCGTACACATTCTTAAGCTAGGTACCCATCCTAATCTTATAAGAGAGCCAGAGGAAGGGTGCTTATTTGGGAGATGCAAAGCTTGTGCTGTCAAAATGAGGACACACAGTGTGGCTATCTCTTTTAAGTATAAATGAGAGTGAATAGAAAAAATAGATATGCATGTGTGTTTGAATCCTCACATTGTGTTCTGTAAATCACAGCAATTCTATGAAAAGCCTGCTACTATGATACTTCATTGTTAAGGACTGAATGATTTTCCTTTAAGACCAGGGATATGTTAACAATGTTCATTCTTGAAAGTTCTCTTCAACACTGTATTGGCAAGCTAATTCATAAAATAAGATAAGAGAAGGAAACAAAATAAATGCAGATTAGAAAGGAAGAAATAAATGATCATTTGAAATTATGTGTACATACAACAATCCTAACAAATCTATTAAAATGCTACCTGAAGATTAATGGGCAAAAATCAATTTAATATGAGTATAATTACTCAGGATGTACTTTTTTTGTCAAGTGTCTGTGTTGCAAATGTTTTCTTCCAGTTGGTGATATATTTTTAAGTTAATAGTATTTCTCAAAGAGCAGAAGATTTTTTTAAAATTGATTTTTTAAAAAAATAAATGACAGAGGGGCTGGGGATGTGGCTCAAATGGTAGTGTGTTCGCCTGGCATGCGTGCGGACCGGGTTCAATTCTCGATGCACTACATACAAACAAAGATGTTGTGTCCGCCGAAAACTAAAAAATAAATATTAAAAAATACTCTCTCTCTCTTTAAATAAATAAATAAATAAATAAATAAACAAACAAACGACAGTGGAATGCATTACAATTCTTACTACATGTATACAGCACAATTTTTCATATCTCTGCTTGTATATAAAGTATGTTGACACCAATTCGTGACCTCATACATGTACTTTGGATAATGATGTCTATCACATTCCACCATCCTTGCTAATCCCCTGTCCCCTTCTTTTCCCCCCCACCCCTCTGCCCTATCTAGAATTCATCTATTCCTCCCATGCTTCCCCTCCCTACCCCACTATGAGTCAGCCTCCTTATATCAGAGAAAAGCATATTATAGCGACACAGCCATATTAATGTTTATAGCAGCACAATTTATAATAGCTAAACTGTGGAACCAATCTAGATGTCCTTCAGTGAATGAATGGATAAAAAAAATGTGGCATACATACACAATGGAATTTTACTCAGAAAAAAAAAGAGATTAAAATTATGGCATTTGCAGGTAAATGGATGGAGTTATAAAAGATAATGCTAAGTGAAGTTAGCCAATCCCCAAAAAAGAGCAGAAGTTTTAAAATCAATGTAATTGATGAGGATCAATTTACTGATTTTTTAAAATGTGTGATTTGCTTTTGGCTTCTCTCTAAAAATCTTTGTCTACCTCAAGAAAATGAAGAATCCTATCTTATGTGTTTCTTCTAGAGGTTTTATAGGTTTAGCTTTAAGTTTTTAATCTCTAGTCCATTTTGAGTTAATTTTTGTGTATTGTGTAAGGTAAGGGTCACAGCTGTAAGGATTTCTGATTGTTCTATATTTGTTTTGAAGAATATTTTTTTAACATTTAAATATATTATAACCTCTGTCAAAGTTTGATTTGTCATGTATTTGTGGTTCTGTTTCTTTCATCAATATGCCCATTCATACATCAATAGCATATTATCTGGATTATTCACACTTTATAGTAAATCTTTAAATGAAACTGTATAAGTCTTCTAACTTTATTGTTCTGTTTTGAGGTTGTTGTGTGCTATTCTGTCTAATTTTTAGGCACATTTTAGAACCAGGTTTTAATTTTCTACAAAAAAATCCTCAATTTTGTTTGAGATTGCATTGATGTCATAGATCAGTTTGGAGAAAATGTCTTCCTTGAAAAATATCAGGCCTTCAATTCAGGAATATATTTATTTGTTTGTCTATGTTTTCTTTAATTTCTTTCAGCACCATTTTGAGGATTTTTCTTTCTACTTCTATTGCACTTATTTTGTTTAATTTATCCCAAAGTTTTACATGCTTTTAGGATGGTATTGGAAAAGTTGATGATATTGGAAAATCTTCCATTTCTTAGTTTTTCTACTGTGTTAATATCTGCAAATACAATTGCTCATTTTTACATCAGAATCTAAATTTAATCAGCAAAGAATTGAAAGTCTTAATCCCTCAAAAATTATAAAAGGGATGCCATAAATTGCTTATAAGCTTTGAGAATCTTGAGAGCACTTTATGGATAAGTGATAGAACAGTGAAATTAACAAAAGCTTTTTATTTTACAGGCTGAGAGAATTGGTGCCTAGACATTAAATAACTAGCAATCTTGGTAATCATGGTAGCTGTGAGCACAGAAACCTGACTAGTATGGAGAAAAGTGACATGTTATGTTTTGAATTTCAAAAATAAAATGTTTGCCCTCGATTGCTAAATAATGCAGGGATGAAATTTAAAACTGGACACACTATTCTACCTGGAAAACTTTGGTGGACAAAAATAGGATGCGAGCGTGGATGTGAGTAAAAGCTCATTCTCCTCCTTTCTACTTAGGAAAAAAAAAGATGAGTAATGCAGGGATGGATAAACAAAATGTGAAAAACTCCTTAAAAGGACTATTTTTGAATGTCTAGATTCTGTTTTATATATACTTTGACCAATAATTCACCAGAAAAAAGGACATCTTTTCAGAAGTTGGCAGTATTTTCCTTGGCCAGTAGCATGTTGTAGTAGGCCTGGCTACTGAAACCAGTTTTCTGAGCCAAATCCCGTTCTTCTGCTTACTGACAGTTTTATCTTGAGTCCTCCATACTCTGAATGATTTCTATCCTCTCCAGGTTACTGAGAATTTTTTATGGCCAAGAATATGATGTGTGTTCTGTGTGCCCTAAAAAACATATATATATATATGTATTCTATAGTTTTGTGAATAATGTTCTATAAATATAATGTTTAGCTGATTGTGTTCAATCTTTTAACCTGATTCCCTTCTACTTATTCCACTATGTACGAAAAGACAGTTGTTGAAATCTCCAACTGTAATAGTGGAGTTGTTGATTTCTCCTTGCATTTTGTCAGTTTTTGTTTCTGGTATTTTAAAGCTCTATTTTTAGTTATTATACATTTAGATTATTGTGTCTTCTTGAATAAATCCTTTTATCATGAGACATCCCTTTTTATGCCTGATTATATTTCTTGATCTAAATCTACTTTGTCTGCTATTAATTTAGCCACTAAAACTTTTTTATAATGAATATTTGGCCCGTATTTTTCCAACTTTTTCTTTATATATCTAGGTCTTTATATATCAAACTTGGAGACAGTATATATATTTAGATCTTACATTTTTATTTAGTCTGACAACCTCTCACTTTTAAAATTGAAATGTGTAGACCACTTATATTTAACATAATTTTCAATATGATTGATTTTAACTTTATTACTTTGTTATTTCTCATCTACTTTATTTTTACTTTCTTCCTTCATATTTTGAATTTAGTTCAATATTTTTAGTTTTCCAGTTTATTTTATCTATAACTTATAAGTAATATCTATTTAAAATTTTACATGTTATTCTAGGATTCACAAGTATCTTTAACTTATCAGAATCTATCTTGAAACACTGCTAAAGCAGTTTACATAAAAGTAAGAACCTTATAAAATATATTTTATTTTTTGACTCATCCTTTTTATTATTATTGTCATAACTTTTACTTCTATACATATTATACATTTCATAATATATTGATATAATTTTTGTTTTACATGGTTATAGTTTAAATAATTAAATTTGGAAGTTTTAAAAATAAGGACTGTTTCTTCTTGATGCTTGTCATTTCTTTCTTTAGATCTGAATTTTGATCTTCAATCTGAAGAATTTTTTTTTAACATTCTTTATGGAGCATTGAATTCTCAGCTTCCTTAACCTGAAAATATCTTCATTTTTTGAAGGATATTTTCGATGGACATTGAATTCTAAGTTAGCAGTTTTGTTTATCTGTCAGCATTTAAAGACATTGTGTTGTTTCATTGCCTCCTAAGTCTCACTGTTTCTGACAAGGTCAGTGGTAATTATGTTTTCCTCTATTGTGACCCTTTCTTTTCATCTTAAAATTTTTCTCCATGAGTTTTCAGCAATGAGATTGTGATGGTTTTAGATTGCTTTTTTTAAAATTCAACTTTGGTTCATTGAACTTCCTGGACTGTGTGGTTACAATTTTCATCCAATTCTGAAAAATGTTAGGACCTCACAGTGTTTTCAGGTCTCCACCCCGCCACCCCGTCCCATACTAATCTTTTCTCTTTCAGAGAAAAGTGCTTCAAATACATGCATATTTGACAACTTGATATTGTTCCTGAGGTAACTGAGATTCTATTTATTTTTCTATAGCTTCTTTTCTATGTACTTACACGTGACTCAATTCTACCACTTATTTCGTCTAAGTTCATTCTTTCTTTTATTTGCATTCTCTGATTTCCTGAAATAAGTTTCCAGTGAGATTTTCTTTTCAACATTGTACTTCTCAGCTCTGAAAGTTTCCTTTGTATTTTTTATACCTTTCACTTGTTTTCCCATTATTTGTATATTTATTTTAGTGATCGAACATAGTTATAATAGCTGTTTTAAATGTCTTTATCTTTCTCTGGGTCTGTTTTAACCACTTTTTCTTTTGTTTATGGATCAGCATTTTCTTCCTTTTTGCATGTCTAATAATTTCTTACTAGATGCTGGACATTGTAAAGGTTATGCTATTGAGTATATAGATTTTATTGTCATTTTTTTCTGAAGAGTCAAATTTTGACTTTGAACCATTTAAGGGGGTTGAAGACTAGTTCTTTTTTTTTTTTTTTTTTTTGCATTTTACATTCAAGTTTTGTTATTTAAGGTCTAGAGTAACCTTAACTCCAGGGTTAGCTTAATCCTGTGATCCTCCAGGGTTTCAACTGAATGCCCCAAGCTCTCTATATTCTGCCTGGTCAGTACACATACACAATCCAGCTAGTGTGAACGCTAAGAATTATTTCGTTTATATCACCTCAGTAATTTTTCTTTGCTTTGTTTCTTGAAGATTAACTAAACATGTACCATGAAGCATTTCAAAAAAGACTCCGGGTGCCATAATGCAGACTTTCAAAGCTCTTTGAAACTGTTTCTCTGTGAAGCACTCTCATGGTCTTGAAGTACTAGTTATCTTCACCCTTGCAGCATCTGTCTCCTCAAATCAGCAAGATGCTATGGGCAATTTGATTCTGCCTTTTTTCTCACAATTCTCTAAAAAATACTCTAGGAAAAGAAGGATCCTGAGTAATGATATGGATTGTTTCTTGTGTTTTCCTTATTTTAGGAATTATAATCCTGTTCTTCCACCTGTTGTTGAATGCCTGAAGTAGTTTGATATTGTAAATATATATACAATATATATGTGGATATATATGTGTGTATGTATTTACTTGTATTTTTTACATACATATTGCATATGTGTTTAATTCATATTAAATATATACATTTGGCTCTTTATAGCAGGAGGGCAATTATAGTGCCAAATAGTTAGTCTGCTACTGGTGGGAATAGAAATCTGTTTTTATTTTTAAAGTTCTTATCACGCTATATTTGTTTCTCAAATTATTTATTTGAATGCTTGTCTATTTATTCTGTGAATTGCATCTTTTGAGACTGAATCAAGTCAAGTACAACAGAATGACAAGTACCTAAAATTTTTTTGAACATGTCCAACTGATTAAAATATGTTTATAATACTGAGAGATGGGGGATGAAAATTAGAAAAAGATCACAAAAGCTTCATAATCATCTGTTTATATTGATGAGTGGGAATAGATATTGGAAAGTGAAGAATGATAATTTTTTGCTTTCAAAGTATTATTTATTTATCCAATAATCTGAGTAGATTGGATCCTATGTATTAAAATATATTAGTGAGTACATTTGAAATCTTCCCCCCGCCCTCTGGTTGTATACAAAGTATATTCACACCAATTCATGTCTTCATACATGTACTTTGGATAATGATGATCATCACATTAAGGGATTATCTACTTGTGAGTAGTGCAAATAGTTTCAAAATTATTCCTACATTGTTAAGTCTTATTGTAGTCATAAATGGAACATAATATTTTGTATTGTGCCTCTACTATTGAATCATAGCATTAGTTCTCTATAAATTTTGCCATTTTTATGGAATTCTAGAACAAAAGCATTGATTATTATTCTAAATGAATGTAGATAATTGCATATACTTTTCACACGTCTATCTTATTTCTGACAGTTACAATATTTCCTCCTCTGGAAGGTTGGGGGTTGGAGTGGCAGGTGCCTGACATGCCCCTTAATGTGATACTTTCACTCCCCTTTCTTACTCCCACTTTTTCTATTTTCCTTACTGATTTTGTGTGTTCTTTCATTTCCCCAGTTCTTGCTACTCAAAAAGTATTATAATGGAAGAAGGATTTTAGTTGCTATGCCTGTTCTAGAAGGGGAAAAAGCTTTGCTGTGTTGCTTACCCCTTTACATGGGCTGGCCACTTCTGAATCATGATCCATATAAAATCTAACAGAAACTATTTTGAGTCTGGCTTCATGAAACCAGACCTTGTTTAATAAAATTTGAGAAAGAACAACTCTAAGGGCAGGTTGACACAGTCTCCAGTGGCTTTTATCATAATGTACCTTTTTTAGTGCTCTCTCTAATAGTAGCTTTGAATTACCACAAGTTGATGTTGGTTTCAATTGAGATGTTACTTAAGGGCAGGATTGAGCACAGAGACAACGTGTGCTTGCTTGCATATATGCTGTGGTTATCTTCTAGAATGTTAAAGATGATTTAAATTTTAAATTTAACTTGTGAATATTAATCCCCTTTTCCTCCTGTTTTTTTTCCTGAAGGAAGTAGCTGTAAATTTGACATTTAGCATTATAGAAATTAGTTCCATTTTCCAAAAATACATTTTTAAAATATTATTTGCAATAGTGGAGACTATAACAATATCTATTATTTACCCTGATCATTGATACTTTAAGAATTGATGAGTTCTGAAAGTTTCATTTGTGTTTTTCATACTTTCCACTTGTTTCTCCATCATTTGTATATTTATTTTAGTACTTGAACATATTTGTAAGAGCTGTTTTCATGTCTTTTTCTTTTGGACCTCCCTGTGTTTTCAATATTTTTTGAGATTATATACACATGTATATACCCATGGCTGTTTATGTTCAACCCAAGGGGTTTTAAAGACCTTCCATACATTCTACGTAAAAGTAATATTTGGAAAAATGTGGAAAATAACTGCATATTTTGCTTGAGGAAGGGAATAGATATGTGTTCAACATCTATTTTTAAATGTAAATTATTTCACGTGACCCTGTTGATGGTAGTGGAGTATTTCCAAAAATGGTGATGTTCGTAGTTTGGGTCTCACATGTTCTTCCAAAACCTTGCCATTTCCCCATCTGTAACATCCACTTACCCTCTACTTGAGTTTATTGTGCCTGTGTGACTGTCTAGATGAAAAGCAGCAAAATGACAAACATGATTACTGAGAATAAGGCATAAAAGGCAGTACATCTTCCTGGCTCATTATTTCCCTCAAATGCTCCCTCTTGGAACCCTGCCACCATGTTGTTAGGAGGCCCAGGATACAGGAAACTATTACTTGTGGATGTTCTGGCCAACATCCTCAGTAAAGGTCTTGTCCAACATCCAGTATCATTATCGGACATGAACCTGAATAAGACTTCAGATGATTCCAGGTCCTTGCCAACAAGTTTTATATAGGCTTAAGTTTACCAGTTGAGGACTCAAGCACCCTGGAGCAGAGACAAAGTGTGAATTCAGTCCTCAGCTTTTAAGTTTTCCCTACTAAAGCTGAGTTGAGCAGAGATGAGCAATCTCCACAGCATCTTTCTCAAGTTGTATATTTTTAAGCAAAATAAATGTCGTTTTTTTGAGATCATTAAGTTTCAGGTGGGTTTACTGGCAGTAGTAGATGACTAGAACACATATTTTGGATTACAGCCAAAATCCAACCAAATACATAAGGCAGTAGGTTCGGGATAAGGGGCAAAGCTGGGCGTGGTGGTGCTCTCCTGTAATTCTAGCAAGTTGGGAGGCTGAGTCAGGAGGATTGTAAGTGCAAGGCAACTTAGTAAGACCTTATTTCAAAATAAAAAGCACTGGGGATCTAGCTTAGTGGCAAATTGCTTCTGAGTTTAATCCCTAGTACAAAAAAAAAAAAAGAAAGAAAGAAAGAAAAAGAAAATAAGAAAGAAAAAGAAGGAAAGGAGAGACAGAAAGAAAAAGAGAAAAAGGATCAGGGGCAAGTGGGGATGGGAAGTGAAACAGTGTTAGTGAAAGTTTAAAGGAGTTCAAGGAATTGGTTAGAGAAAACATAAGGGATCTTAAAAAGACTGCTGGTGAGGAATTAAAGGAAAAAGAGGAAAATATTATTGCAAGCTGGAGGAAAGGGAACTCTTGTTATGTACTGGTAGAAAGTTTAGCAACAATGTCTCCTGCAGTGAGGTGAAAAATAGGAAATATACCTATATTCTAGTTAAGGAGTTTTGCAGAAAGAGGGTTGAAAGTGCTTTGCCTTCTGTTTCTAGCTGCCTGTAGTAAAATGCAAGGAAGAGAGATGAGCTAAAGAAAGAACTGTTATATATAAGTCTCCAGGACTTGCTGGGTTGGAAAAGAAAACTGTTTCTCATTCCCAGCCTCTCCAGATGGCAAATGATGCTAAATTAAGATATGGCTTCTGAGCAGAGATCAAATCCAGGGTGCTGTCAGGAAAACATGATCTAAAGATAAAAACCTTTTGTTAATGCCTCATAAAGTTTTGAGATAGTGCCTTATAGACCATTTTGAGCAGACAAAAGGCCATATAAGGATCTTATTGTGTGCCTTTAAGATTCTTTCCATAAAACAATATAATTTCTGAGAATCTTAACAGTGGTACTCTTTAACAGAATCCAAGTTTAAAAGAAAAGATTTCAGTGAGATTTGAGCATGTGTCTTTTGTCTAATGGAGTGGATTATAAATTGATTCATAAGAAACCCACAAAGTGTTTAAAGGAATTTTATAACCTTGTAATTGAAAATGATAGAGACTATATAATTAAAAGAAGACTCTCAATCATGATATATCTTTGAGAAGGAAGCAGAACAAGAAAATGACTCAACCAAAAAAAAATGACCTACATTTTATGGACTAGGAAAGATAGATTGTGTGTTGGTAGCTCCCCAATGTAGAGGTAAGAACCCTGGAGAACTCTGGGCTCATACTGGTAGTAGGTATGAACCCTAATGAAAGTACAGGTAACACGTGTCTGACTCTATTTTACAATTTAAGGCCAAGTGACTGCACTGATTTATCCTTTTTGAATGTGAGTATATTTAACGCTTTTTCTTTATCTATCCCATCTTTGTGTGTCAGATGTGTGTGCAATACAGAAATCATCTATTTAGTTCACAGGTCTTAAAATCTGGAGAAATACCATCCATGGGCCAATTGTGGTAGGCCAGTGAGATAGGCTGTTGAGATACCAAGAAGACACCTGGAGACGGGATATAAGTTATAAAGTTTATCCAGAAATGCTTACAGGGAAGATCCAGTGGCAATGAGCTATGTAGATTCTTCATCAGAAAGTTCCATGGTGATGGACTGGACAGGTGCACCTTTGTTTCACACAGTGCCTCTGGTGATACTCAGGAAAAGAATATCTCCATTTCCCACGGCAGTTATCCAGTGGTGGCTGGCTGGATGAGCACTTCCCTCTCCACAGTGCTCTGATTCACACCAGTTACCACCCGGGAGAATGGTTTTATAAGCTGGGCTACAAAAGCAGTGATGTCACTGACTTAATTTGCTTTGTCCCATTGTATGACCGCCATGCCAAGGAAGTTGGCATGCATTCAAGAAAGCAACTTTCTACAGATAACAGCAACTTGCCCTAATTCTCAGCATACGTGAGAAAGCCAGTGTCTTTGAAGATAACATTTGTCTGGATATTCTGACCCAGACTTGCTCTTTTTGTTCCCTTAACTTGGCTAGGTTTCTGGAAAGAGAGAGGGCCACTTCAGGGACATATTGTTTCATTGTTTTCCTTGTATCCAAGGATGACGCAAAAGGATTGATACGCAATATGGTAAACCCAAGGAACCACAGTCAATGAACTTTATTTGATTAGGATGACAAGAACGTGTTCCGCAAGCCTTAGCTTGATAAGCTTGGGAGAGTCACCCCAGGGCCAAGGGATGAGTGTATTTGGCATGTGGCAGAGATATGGAGTTTTTTCGCTTAAAAGTGTATTGTAGCAGATTTTAGTTTCCAATAATGAACTGCATCATACTTTTGGTGACAAATGATTTTCTAGAAACTTGCAATTCTCCCATTCATGAACTATATATCCCATCCCCTAAATCTTGGACTTGGAGTCTACCTCAAAGAGTAAAATCTTGCTAAAGTGGTGCTCTATGACTTCTGAGGCTAGATCACAGAAAGAAACAGAGCTTACACTGAAGAGCCACCTAACTGCTCTTTCTCTTGGAATGCTTGCATTTGTAATCCAGGTACCATATTGTTAGGAAAATCAAGCTATAGGGAGAGGCCAGGTGTAGATATTTTGGCTGATGACACCAGGTAAAGTCTCATACCAGAGCCAGAATCAATTGCCTGACTTGTAAGTAATGGAGCCTTCAGGTGACTCAGGCTTTAAGCTGCCCCGGACACTGAGTGGACCAGAGACAAACTATCCTGAACAGGTATGTGATTGTAGATATGAACATTGTAATTATTACTTTTAAGCTACTAAATTATGAGTTGACTTTTTATGCAGCAACATATAGCCCACCAAGAATATGATCAACTATAAGAGAATATGATCATCAATTTTACTAATGAAGAAATGTGATGATGGTCACATAACATGGATATGGCAGAGTTGAGCTGTGAACTCCAATATGTCTAAATCCAAAGTTTGAGTTTCTTCCATTTTTTTGGGCCACACCTTTAAGAAGGCATAGGTTGACCAGCAAGACATTAAGTTGAGCTAGAAAGTCCATCAAGCTGTAGCCTGAGAAGATGAAGCCCAGTAGAACAAAGATGAGATTTGTAGCTTGCCAAATGTAGAGGCCTGCCTTGAAAAAAAAGACATCTTTGTGGTTAATATATATATATAGATATTATATATATAATATCTATATAATATCTATATATTCAAATTCTTTCCTAGTATTTATGAGTTCTCTTAAGTCCTCAAGCAAGCGATGCAAAATTCTCTGTGTGCAAGTTTCCTCATTTGGGATATAAGGACTTAAGTCTCTTGCAATATTGTTATAAGGATTACAATTTTCATATGGAAATAAAGGAAATTAGTATTAATTAATAATGAGTATCTGAACATCTTAATGTAGTCATCTGAAAGTTATTCTGGAAGATGAGTGATTTATACCCATTGATCTATGGTCCCTGAACAAAATGGCAACTCTACACTTGGCCATCCCCAGTTTCTCTTTTGAAATCCTGTTGCTGCTGGCTTTTCCTGCTGACCTTCCCAAATTCTGTGTCCTCAGGGACTCAGGAATTGTCTGCCACTCTCACTACTCCTTTCAACTCTCACAACTCCTTTCCCTGCCACAAAGTTTCTGTCTTGAAATTTAACTCAATCTAATTATTTGTTTAATGACATTCGGGTGCAAATGAGGTACAACCCTATGAGACCTTTGCACTTTAAAAGAAGGGCTCATTAACTGCTTTGAATATCTAATTGGTAGTATTAGTGGGAGAGATAATTTTGTACTTTGCCCACTCCCTCACCTCCCACAATAAGCAAAAAATATTTCAGAAAGTTACTTTGTAACCTCTCTATACCCCTTTTGCAAAATACTCTCTACCCCAGGAGAAACCAACAGAAATGAATTTGTTACCCGTGGAGAGAACTGAGGTTGACAGCAAATGACAAATTTACTTTTTTAAAAAATTGTGGCACTTTCTTTCATACCTTTCCTTCTTCTCAAATAGTGGGTGGTGTTGTGGGGAGGATCTACTATTTATCGACCACCTTGACTTGATGTAACTCTCATTTTATCCTATCATCTGACTATGTATTTATCTTCTGCATGAGTATCTTTTAAAAATGATATTTGCAATTAAATGATTATTTGGCTTATATCTGATGTGTGTGTGTGGGGGGGAGAGTATAATTGGGTTGTTCTTTTGATTACCTCCAATAATTTCAGTTTGTTTGAAACCAAAGCACAAAGCATTTAGGCTGTTCTGTGAGGGACTCTACATAAAGTACATAACTGGAAGATCTTTGAAATAGCATTTGATTCACTCTTTAAGAAACATGCATGGGAAATTTTTACAGCTCAGAATATTAAGAGTGATGACTAGAGGGTACTATAATAGAAACAGTTTGTGTTGATACTGTCCCCAAAATGCACAGAACAAATTTTGAAATATATTGTAATTTAATAAAATTCTAAACATATTTGTACTACTTATTATTGAACGGCCTCTACCCAAATCTGTGGCTCCATTTTTTGTCAATATACACTTCTCCATTTCATTAGCTTTCTTTTGGACTTATTACATTGGAATTTTTGCTTTGTTCAAATTCCCTGTCTTATAACAAACTCACAATTTTATCATAGTAACCGCCCACTATCTTTAGGTTCAATCTGGTTTCATTTGATTGATAATCTCTGTCCAGGGGGCACATCCTTATTAATGTCACTGTATGGTATCAGTACTTCTGTAATCTCAGTGTTCCCATATTTGGGTATGTATTGGAATATGTACTGGGGGGCTTTTAAAATAATAAATTTCTAAGGTCCATACAAAGCTACGGCACCATAATGTTTCTCCTGTCTGTCACTTCCTTTCCATCCTTATTACTCCTGCCCAAGTCTAAAATTTCATTTGCTGAATTGTTACACTTGTATATTAATTGGTACATCCAACCAGTCTCATCTTCCCAACATGCCTTTTCCAGATTAATTTTTCTGAAATAGTATGTCATACATTTTTTTCCAGTGTTCAGTAGCTGTTAATGTATCTCCACTGCCCTCAGGAATACAATCAATTATCTTTAGTCTAGAGTCTAAAATTCTACAATTTAGCTGCTACACAGTTTTTCAACATATTTTAGTTCTTATTTGATTTAACTTCATGCCAATACATAACATCTGATAAACCCTTCTGTCTTAGTCAGCTCTGGTTGCCATAACAAAATATCATAGATTGGGTGACTTAAACAACAAACATTTATTTTTCACAGTTCTGGAGCCTCGGAAGTCCAAGATTAAGATACCAGAATATTCAGTATTTGGTGAGGATCCTGTTCCTGAGTTATAGACAACTTCCTTCTTGATATATCTTCACATTGCAGAGAGGAAGTTCTGGTTCCTCCTCTTCTTTTTGTGAAGGGACAAAACCTATCATGGGGGCTTCATCCTCATGATTTCATCTGAACTTAGTCACCTTCCAGGAACCCCATTTCCCAATGTTATGTTGGGGGCTGGGGCTTTATCCTATGAATTTTAGGGGGAAAACATTCAGGCCATAACACTTTTTTTTTTCAGAATAAAATGCTTTCTTACTGTGATTTATTTGGTATCATATATTCTTTTAAAAATATGTTGAAATAATTTCAGACTTACAAAAAAGTTGTTAGTATAATTTCTGATTACCTTTTACTCAGATTTCTCATGTGTTAACATTTTACTACGCCTGCACTCTCTTTGTCTCCATTTCTTCCTTAATTTTTCTTTACTTCTACCTACTTCCATATGTATCTCCTAATTCTCTTAAATAATACAGTACAAACAGGAAACTACACATCAGTAATTAACATTGATATTATATTATCATCTAGTCTACAGAATATAGAAAGGCAAGACATCAAATGGGAGAAAATGCTAGCCAAATATACATATGCGAAGGCCTTGCATTAAGAGCATAAAATAACTCTTATAATTCAATTATACGTAGATAAGTGTCTCCTATCAATGGGGCCAAAGACTGACACCTCAAGAAAGACTGACAATTGGTTGATAAGTATCTGAAAAGGTATTCTATGGAAATGCAAGTTAAAACCATAATGAGATACTACTACGCATTCAGTAGGATAATAAATTGCAAAGTCAATATAACAACCCCACATGTTGGCAAAAAATGTTGAAAAATTGGTTCTATCATGCATTGTTTGTGGAATATGAAATCATTCATTTTGAAAATTATTTACCAGTTTCTTACAATACTCTGTGTGTATTTCCCCCTATGGGCCATCAATTCCACTCACCTTTAATTATACAAGAAAAATGAAAATATACTCCCTCAGAAAGGTTTTACAAGATTACTCAGAACATCTTTATGTTTATAAGTGTTAACTAGAAACCATCCAATACCTATGGTCATGAGAACAAATAATGCTACACTATATAATTGGATATTATAATGAAAAAAGACATACTGTGAATAGAACTATATCCTGTATTATGAATCTCACAGACATGATGTTGAAAGCAAAAGTAAGACATAAAAGAATAAAAACTATGTGATTTAATTTACAGGCACATAAAACGGGTAAAAAATAATTCATGATAATAGAATTAGAATAGTACTTGCCTTGGTAAAGAAATATATTAAACAGAAAGGAGAATGAGAATACTTTGGGAAGTGATAGAAAAGTTGTGTCCATGGGAATCAGTAGCTAAGGTAATATGGAATTCAAAATGATTAAAGGAGAGGAAATCAAGGAACTGAACAACAATGGTAATGGAACGACTGTCTGCAAATATACTGAAACCATCAAGAATTAAGGCAGAATACAGAGAACGAGAGGGTTAGATGCTAAAATCTCCCAAAGAATAAGGAGGACCAGAGGAGAGGACCTGTAAAGAGAAGAGGGTGGTCCTTTAACTTGAGTCATTCTTGATTATCTTTATCTCTTTCAACCTCTAGAGTCAACCAATTATTGGGTCCTGTCAATATACTGCTTTTCTTCATAATAGCACCACTTGAATTTTAAAATGTCATTTCTTCCTGTTTCAGTGCATTATCTTTCTAATGGGTCTCCCAGTAGCCACCCTGGGGAGCCTATTTTCCTTGCTACCGTCACCAAACTTTTCTCAATAAATCTGATCATACTTTACAAGCCCACTAACCATCCTTTAATCTAGCTTTTGAAAATATTTTTTGTTTTCACTGCTTTTAAGATCAGAACCCAAATCCTTAAAGCTTAAGAGGGCCAGAATGATATCAGGTCTCAGATCTACCTTTCTCGTCTTTTCTAGTGGCATTTTTCACTCTCACGTCTCTGCCTCGGGCACACCAGCCTTCTCCTTCAGGGTCTTTGCCTGTGCAGTTTGCTTTGCTTGGAATTGTGCTCCCATTTATGTCCCTGTGCTTCTCCAGGTTAATTTACAGTCTTCAGTTAAAGTTCATTTCAAATATCACTGACCTAATACTTCCCAGCCTGGGCAGACTTTGTATACATGGAGTGCTTCTTCAAAGAGTCATTCAAAGAAGTATCTCACGTGGGGTCTATTTAAAATTTGTGTTGACTTCTAGAGTTACGTTCAACTGATCACTGGGACTGAAAGAACCAATGGGCATGAATAAAAGAATCTCCTTAAGTCACAAACAAAACCTGGTTTAAAGACATGATTCCAGTCCAAGGCTCTGGTGTAAGACAGCTAGGTTGGACAAGTGTAAAACTTGTGCTGGAAACTCCTTAGATGTAGCATTTATAGCCCATGGATTATGATGTGACTTTGAAGAATGAGAACTGATTGAGCCGCAGGCTTTTGTTTAATGTACAACCGGTTCCACTGGACTTAAACCAACAAAGATATTACAGTGTAAGAAAAGCCCAAGTATCTAAATTGGTCTTTAATAGTGATACCATGTAGTAGTAAAAACCACTGAAAGTTATGTACCAGTTTAATGATATTAAACTTTTGTCATTAAAATTATTTAGGGAATTTTTAAGATAACAATAATTATAATTAAAACAAATTACATTTTATGCTTTTGTAATTATGTTAAAGTAAATTATATTGTCATGTGTATACATTTACATTAAAATTATTGTTGTACACTTAGGGTACATGAATTTATAATATCTAAACTAAATCTCAGTAAAGAAGTCAAAATTTTTAAATGATAGGAGTGCTTGATCCCCACCCTTGGCCAATTACATTAAAACCTCTGGGAGTGGGATTTGAATGTTGATAGGTATTACAGTCTTCCCAGGAAAATTTAGCAATATTTAAAAATGGTACATGTGCATTTACCTTTTGCATTAGGATCTTTCAGAAGTACTGAATCAATTTATTATATATATATATATATAATTGATTATATATATAAAACAATCTACCTACATACCTACCTACCTAGTTATGAGAGTATCTATTAGGTTAGCTTAAATGATAAGAGGTTAAATGGTCCCACAATGAGCTATCTGCAGGCTGGAGCTAAAGGGAAATAAGTAACTGCTCAATTCAAGAAACAGGAAGTTTCAGGATAAGAGTGACTAATAATGGAGCTCCAGTCCAAAGCTGAAGGCCTGGAAACTGCTGGAGAGTTGTTGGTGCAGGTCTGCCCTTAGAGAAATTTGGACTCTGATGTTCATCGTTAAGGGCAGCAGCAAAAACCCTCTATCTGCTTAAGAAGTTCAGCTGCAAGCACATGTAAAAGTCCCCTTTGTATTTTTTTTTGTTCCATCTGCGTTCCCAGTGTATGGGACTGTGCCACCCATATTCGGTATGAGATTTCCCCACTCAGTTTCCTTACCCACATACAATAGTCTTAAAGACACACTCAGAAGTGTGTTTTACCAATTTTCTAGTGTTTCTCAGTCCAGTCAAGTTGATAAAAAAGAATAACCAGCACATCTTTCAAAATAATCCTATTTCTAGGAAGTTATTCTGAAAGCGAACATATGGGCATGATGTGATTGATTGGAGCATTGTTGGTAAATATAAAATATGAGAAACCACCTAAATGGTCATACATGAAAGAATGGTTGAGTAAGTGGTAAAGCATCTCTACAACTGATGGCATTATGCTACTATAGAAAGAATGAGAAATACCACTCTGGGCTGATATAGAGATATGTGGGATATACTTTAAGTCAAAAAAGCAAAGTGTGCAATACATCTATAGCATGATATCCTTGGCTTAGAAAGAAGGATATAAAAAATATACATATGTTTGCTCATTTGTGCAAAAAAGAAATATAAGAAGGATAAACAACCAATATGATTGGTTATTTACAGGGATGAGTGGCAATGAATGCAAAGAGTAGAGAATACGTAGAAGGGATAAATGGGGATTTTTCTCTAAGAATACTTTTGTGTATATTTCTGACTTCTAGAATCAAGTAATGTCTCACATATTTAAAAAATTTTAATAATAAAGCCAGGCATAGCGATGCTTTAATCCCAGCAACTTGAGAAACAGAAACAGAAGGATTGTAAGTTAGAGACCAAAAATAAAAATAAAAAATAAAATAAAAATTATCTCAAAAAAATAGTTGGGGATGTAGCTCAGGGTTAGAGTGACTTTGGATTGAATCTCCAATATCACAAAAATTAATATAACTGTGATTTGTGGAGAACTCAAATGACATGTGAACTGTAACCAAGAAATCTAAGTAAACAGTCAATGAACATCACAACTATAACAACTGGAATAAAAAAGAAAAAAAATAAACATAAATAATAGTGAATAATAGTATTTTTAGTGTATTTTACACAACCAAAGAATAAAGAATTGCACAGCACACACATACTATAATGTCTTTTGTAAATTTGTTTTTTATAGGGCTATGTTAGTGAATGTGAAGATAATTTATATGTATTCTAAGTTGAGCAAATGAGTAAATAAATTGTGGATAATGAGAGCCAGTTTCTCACTGTCAGAGAAAGGAGTTACTAAGGAGGAGAGGTGGAAGACTGGAAGGAACCCCATGAATTAGAATGCAAAGTATCAGTGTGAACTACTGGTTCTATATATACTGGTTCTGGGTATATGTGTGTGAGTGTGAGTGTGTGTATGTGTGTGTGTGTGTGTGTGTGTGTGTGTGTGTGTGTGTGTGTGTGAGAGAGAGAGAGAGAGAGAGAGAGAGAGAGAGAGAGAGAGAAAATAGATTCAGATAGATGTGCATTTGTGTGTGTGTATGCATATATTTCCTAGCTCTCTTCAGCTAGAATGATGTCCCAGCAACAATGAGCATGCCCAGAGCATGGTTTCTAAATACCATTTTTTTTTTTTTTTAGCAAAAAATGGTCACATACTAAAAGGACTGGAAACCAACCTGAAGTAGCCCCTGATGGCCAGAGCTGACCAGCAACAAAATAAATACTGATAATATTGGATTATAATCCACAGAATAAACTAAATATGCATGAGTTCATATTGACAAAAACAGATAATTGAATAGGTAAACGAAGGAGAAAGGACAGGTTCATCCTTACAGTAGAAATCCAAAGAGTAAGTGGAGAAGGAATGGCAGAAATAGAAAGTCAAGGTCACCATTTGGGGAACACCACAGTGATAATTGCTTTAGGGATGACTCAATGTATGGAAAAACTAGTGAGCAAAAATGTAACTAGAAATAAGATATTTGCATATTTTTCAAATTATCTTATCTCACTAATTCCAATAGAGAGAGTAGTATCAATTGTGGAGAAACTTGACAAACACACATTTAACCAAGTGATCAAAGGTAATATCATCAAATATGTGACGTATTGACACCTTGTGCTTCTTGATAATGATGCACTGAGAAGGGTCTGGCATCATTTCTGTAGAATTCTTGCCCAAGCCCATAGCTTTCCTCTAATCATGACAAACCCAAACTGAATACTCTACAAAACAACTGACTGTACTGTTCAAAATTGCCAGTCATATCAATTATAATCTATAGATGATAATCTAATATTATCATTATTTATTTTGCTCTCCCAGATGGCAAGAGAGTGAGAAGTCATGCTCACTGAATGCAATGCCAAGTCCTGGATTAGATCCTGCACCTCGAGTGAAGAGAACCTGGCTGGACTTTATGCTGTTGGAAGAACTGATTATTTGAGTTAGCAATCAGACATTGACAAGTGAATAATCTAGGAGGTCCTGCAGTCCACAGAGTTTAATAAATCTCTTCTAGTACTCTGTACTTACCTGGTGTAGCACTCATCAAGTTATAATGTCTGGTTCTCTGTCTGGAAGATCAGTGCCATGTCTATGTCATTTACCACTCTGTCCAAGTGTCCTACACATTGCCTTACACAGGGCAGCATTTTATACATGTGGTTGAGAAATATGGCCTTAATCTTTTGCTGGTGAAGCTTAAGCAACTTTGCACCTACCCTTTGCTGGTTGACAGCCACCCACAGGTGACTGAGAGCTCAGTCCCTTTATTCAATGCCTCGGTCTCTTTCAGGCTCAATGTAAATCAGTCTTTGAGTGCAAGGCTGGAAAGCCTTGAATTTTAGAGGCTAGACAGTATTTCAAGTCCAGTTTCCCTGTGTGCTAGCCTTCACCCTGGACTGATCTTTCATCCTTTCTGGGTTTGGTTTCCTCAATAGTAAAGTCAAACCTTTACATTCTAGAGAAATTATTTCAACCTGTGTTTTAAAAATTCTTTTGTTGTTGCTCTGATTACATTTGTTTGTTTGTTTGTTTTTATGGTGTAGAGAATCAAAACCAGGGACTCACACATGCTAGGCAATCACTCTACCACTGAGCTATACCCTCAGCCCTGTTGTTTTGATTATCAATGGATTGACTATTTGTTTATTATTGCAGTTATTCTTTCTTTGAAGGTTTTAGTACCCACAGGTGTACACTAACAAAACAGGTAAAACTGATTTTGTCTCACTGGGCTGGGAGGTAGTAAGGAAGTGGAGTGGAGGTTGGAGAGTGACACAAAGCTTGCCCAAGCACCCAGCCTCCTTCAGCTACCACCTCACCTGGGAAGACTTTCAGGTAGTGATGACAAGCTTCTAGCTAGTCATTTGACACTCTAGCATAGATGATGGCTGTAATTTTTCTTCAGCATTAATCTGTCCTATGAAATGTGGCATTTGTCCTTGTCTTCTTCCATTCTGCGCTGATTATACTGCTACCTGGACTAGAATGAATGGGAAATATCTTTTTAGACACAAGGCTTGGTATAAAACTCCCAACTTGTAGTTCACTTTGCAAACATTTTGTAGATAATGACTATTGACACCAAGACTTCCAGAAACTTCCCAATGGAGTTGCCCCTGAGTCAAGCTCAGGGAGAGAGAAAGAATTTAAGTTAGTGGGAAGGAGATCATTATCCCTATCAATGGGAGCTGTGAAGTAATTACAACAGAGACCACATAATGGGCAGCTCTTAAGAGTTTCCAAGGACAGGGAGGGATGGTCAGCTCAGGGGGAGGTGCAGGATGTGTGAAAGAAGTGGCCTCCTTGAGAGTTATGCCATCTAATGCCACAAACAGAAATCACTATGGTTTATGTTAAATTAGTTCCCTATGCAGTCTCTTCTACAAGATATTCCACCAAAGATAATAGGAAATGGCTAGTTTCCAGGTTCCTTAAAGACCAATTCCCAAAGAAAAAGTGGGCAGCCTGGGAAACAAAACTTTCTCTGACATTTCCAAGGCCATGTCCTGTAACTCCTATTTTTAGTTTAAACTTCACCCTTTTTCAGATCCAGGTGAGTAAATAATGATTGCTGTAATGGCAGAAAACTCTCTGGGAGTTGAAGTCTCATTGCTTTGGTAGGAGGCTGCAGCCAGTTGGCGTTGATGGGAGTATCCTGCCCTCTGCTGGATTTGGCTAGAAAAACTGAATCTACATTACTGGCTAAAGAATTAAAGTTGAAAGTTGAAAATTAATATTTGCTTGCATGCTGCAGAGATTTACTTAGCAGAGAGTGCATTCCTTGCATAATATCTGAATTCTCAGGGGATTTCTGAGTACCCAGGAAAAATATTCATTGTGTATCATCATAAGCATCCCTCTTGCTCAGTAAATTGGCATGCAAAATATACAGTGCCAGAATTTTTAAAGAAGTGTAAAGAATCAAAGTTGCATTTATAATTTTTTTTGAAGTATTAATATAGTGTGATGTGATAGGAAGAACACTGGGAGTACCAGTAGACTGGTTTGGTTTGTATATTAATTCGGCAGGATACTAAAACTCTTTGAAGCTCAGACTATCAGTAAGATGCATGACTTACATCAAAATGTTTGTGTGAGCATCAAGTAAATTAATAATGCAGGTGAGAGTACGTTACTGTACCCCTTGCAAGTGTGGGGCTTTAAATATACATACCATGTACAGCTTACACAGTAGTACAAAGTGATCTACATTAGCAACATTGTTAAATTATTGATTTCCGGAAATTCATCTCGTTTAAAACTGGCAAAAAGTTATTCATGTTTCAAACCTAGAAAATGAAAGACATCTTTCTAAACATGTTGAAAGAAAGCAGGATGTCCTAAAAATAATTTTTTTCCAAGAGGTTCTGGAGACAGAACAACTTCTTTCCTTGGTAGTGTTTATCTTTAATTGCCCTTCATTATGTTCTGCACTGCCTGTATAAATGTCTATATTTTTGCTTTCATTAAGAGAAAAATAGCAAAAAATAATTCTCAGAATAATATTTCACAGCAACAAATACCTCCCTTTCCACTTTTCCTTTGCTCTTTGCTCTAGGTCCTTCTCTATCCCTCCCTTCTGTTTACCTCCTGTTTAATTTGAAGTTGGAAAGAAGCAGTTTCCAGCTAGTATTGCCACTGCTGTTGGGCTTAGCTATTTCTTGCCCTCACACAGCAATTCCACAGGTATACTCTTCTCTTCAGTGCTCTTATTATAATTGGAGTAGATAGAACATTGCTCAGCTCTCAGATTACTGGCCATTTAAGGGGTGACAAGCTGAATGACAATAGTGTTGATGTTAATGTGCTAGCCAGGCTGGCCTTGAACTTGTGATCCTCCTGTCTCAGCCTCCCAAATTGCTGGGATTACAGACATGCGCTATGATGCATGGGTTAAAGTACTAGTTCTTTAATCAAAAATAATAGATCTCTTTTTAACTTGTTTATTTAATCAATTTTATTCTCTTCATTAGCAGCTAGCTCTGCTTAATAAAAAGTTTTTCTTTTTTTAATCCCAATTGAGCATCTAGTTGAAGAGTAAATCCAAGCGTAACTGATTACTTTGCTACCCTCAGCAAGTATTATATTGATCTATTTTGGAAAATTCATGTTCAACAAAGTTTTAATACTAGTTGCTGAAGACATAAAGAAATAAGACATGGCCTGTATACATGAGATACTCAGGCTTCACTTAGATACCTATATAAATATATAAATAAATTATAAGCTGGCTATTAGGAAATTGGGGAAGAAATAGCCAGAAATGTCATTTGATTTTTTTCTGAACTCTTCTTTTTGCTAATATTTACTTTAATTGACGCATTGTAATTGTATACATTTATGAGGTACAATGTGACATTTCAATAAATGTACACAATGTGTATGATCAGATTAAGGTAATTGCCATATCTATCATATTTACAATATATATCATTTTCTTGTGTTGGGAACGTACGAAATGCTCTTCATCATCTATTTTGAACTATTTAAAGAAAAGTTTGTGGCAGGGAAAGAAGATGTAAGAACCTTTCAAAGGAGTAGGGGGAGTATCAGACAATACCAGAACTACTTAATCACTATCAACCACAGTTATTCTACAGTACTATAGAAAATCAGATGTTATTCTTCCTAGCCAACTTCACTTAATACTGGTTAACCACTCTCTGTTCATCTCCCTGTCAACTTCCCAGGCTCTGACAATCATTATTATATTCTCCACTTTTTTGAAATCACTTTTACCTATCACATAAGTGAAAACATATGGTATTTGTCCTTCTGTTCCTGACTTATTAAATGTAACGTTGTGTTCTCCACTCCACCCTCTGGCTGCAAATGACCGAATTTTATTCTTTTTATGGTTGAATAATATTCTATTATGTATATATACCACATTTGCTTTATTCAATCGTCCATGATGGATACCTAAGCTGATTTCTTATTTTGTCTTTTGCAAATAGTGCTGCAATAAACATGCAAGTGCAGATGTCTCCTCAACATACTGATTTCACTTCCTTTGGATATATACCTAGTTGTGGAATTGCTGAATCATATGGTAGTTCTATTTCTAGTTTTTTGAGAAACCTCCATGCTGTTTTCCATAATGACTATACTAATTTACATTCCCACCGTCAACATATGAAAGTTCCCCTTTCTCCTCACCCTTACCAGCATTTATTTTTAAAATCTTTTTGCTATGTCATCTGATCTTGAAGAATGAAGTTTTCCATGTGGACAAAGTGTGAGAGTGTGTATGCGCATGGGCGTGTTGTGTGTGTCTGTGTGTGTGTCTGTGTGTGTGTGTAGCTTGGGGAAGGGCAGACTTCAAGGCAGACGACCCCAGAAAAGCAAGATGTGGTATCATGGAAATGCATGCTGTGGTTACAGTGATAAGGAAGGTGATGTTAAGGCTGGAAGGGTAATTTGAGGCCAACTGCTGAGATGTGGAGCTTGAATTTTTGGCTATGTGTGTTTTGAGTGGCAGATCAATTTTATACCTCTGTTGTACTTTATTCAGTCAAGGAAATATTTCTTAGGGAAGGAAGTTGGGTTGTAACTGGTATAATTCCCTATGACTTTTAAAATATGTGTAAGTTTCTAAGTGAGATCTGTAACAGTCCCTAGGTTTGATCCAAACTGGGCTGGATTAGTGACTCCCTAGCCAGACTAGAATCTTTATCCTGTTTCTTTAAAAGACAACAGACTGAATTCCTTTTGAGTCATCAGAATGACATGCATTTTAAAAAAAAACCCACCAGCCTCTTCAGTCCAGTTAGTCTTAGACTAATCATATACTCTGGAGTTCATTGCCTAAGAATAAGGATTTAGAAATGGCTACCATCATTTTTTATATCTGACTTGCCATTTTGTCATATAAAATAAAAAGGCCAGAAAAAGTCCCATGGATAAAGGCTCTCTGCTTCACCAAACATGTTTGATCATTTGATTAATCATAAATATATATTATTTATATAAACTGCTTGGCATGACAGTGCTGATCTTAACTCTCCTTGTCTCATATAGCAATTCCACAGATATTAACAGAGACAAGAATTGCTTACACTAACTCTTTGTTTGTGGCATCTTAAAATAAAGCACTCTGAATTTATGTTCCTCAATTCCTATAATTATAAAGAGATTTATAGGTAGTTTAAATTTTTTCTTTTGGTGTGTTTGCTCAGCACTTAGCACATTATGGGTATTCTGAAGAACGGAGCATATTCCATTAAACAGTTTGGCGAAACTAAAACCTACGTAAGTGTAATCAGGAGTGTAGCCCAGTATGACAGTGAAGAGTACTATAAGAGCCCCATAGGATCCCTCAGTTGCCAGTGCTCTGTACACAGTAGGTGCTCAATAAATACTTGAGAAATAATGAAATGATGAAGAGAATCCCTTTTCTAATGATTTTGACGGCAATAGTTATCTTAAGGGTATGTTAAAGTAATAATTGCTCCATGACTACTTGGCCTCATGAGTTAATGTTTACAAAGTGCCTTGAACTTCTTGGAAAAAAGAATAGTGTTTTCCTTGGCACTGTATCATGTTTGCAGTGGCACATGAATTCCTCCCTCCGCCTTCTCTTCCTCCAGCTGCCCACACTGTGCCCTCCCCCCACTTCATGCTGAGCTGGGATCTCCTACAGGGCAGCTTTTCCTGCTTTCCTCTGGCCAGCTCCAGCACGACAGCACAGGTAGGGACGCAGCAAACCTCAGAAACAGTTTTTGAAGCCTCTAAGGAGATTCTGGGGCAATGAAACTTGGGTCTTTACTAATGACTCTTAAAGGGATGGATTAGTGTATAGACAGGTGCAGCTGCTTGTTCAATCACAGAAGAAGCCCTGGGACAGATTGCTCTATGAGGAAACATCCAGCTAGATCCCGAAGGGGAGATAGAGGTGTCAGGCCATCAGGAGCATTAGCCAGAGCTGCTGGTTTCTCAGTTTCATGTGCATTATACAAACAATTCTAAATCTCTACTAGTAGCTGCCAGCAAAATATTATAGTTCATTAAAAGGAATCCATAAAAAAGCCAACTATTTTGGTTTCCTTCTCCATAATTTCTCTATATTATGGAGACAAATAAAGAGAGGGGCACTATTTCACATATGGTTGGTCAAGGCTGCAATGGTTTCCAATGTATTTGTTGCTATATTAAATATTGCCTTTATTTTTAGAAACTCAAGCAGTTCAAATTTGATTTGGAGAACAAAAGCTGTGTTTTCAATGGAGGATGGATTTCCTTGATTTGAAAATACAAGCAAAAGAGTTTTTTTCTTTCTTTTCTTTTTCTTTCTTTCTTTCTTTTTTTTTTTTTTAGGCAACATCATATTAACTTTCAGCTGATCACGCACAATAAATATCTCAAATTAAGGGAGAGCCAGTTACAAGCTCAAAATAAATAGAATGACTCTCAGTGCCAGATCTGCCTTAAAGGCAGGGACAGCTCCTATTTTCCACAACTTTGAAGTGCTTGTTTTCCAAACCAGACCATGAGGTTTTCCATGTGGGTGGAAAATTTTCCACAATACATATTTATATGATAGTTGCTGTCCATGTGGCACATTTGCTCTCTCTATAAATTGTTTCTTGGGACTGGAAATGAATGTCATGTGAGCAGAAACCAACATGGTATTCTATTTAAAAAATAGATCACAAAATGATGTCTGTTCTGCTTCAAAGAAAAAGCTCAGGTAAGTCTGGTTTTAATAGAACAGTATAGAATTGACCAAAAGTAGGGCTTTAGGTTTTGCTTAAAAACCAAAATTGTAGAAGAAAACTTCCTTCCAACTAAGATGCACTCATTAATTACCTGAAAACAAAGGCAAATGAAGTAAAATTTGTAGTTAGATTATAGGAACCAGCATTTGAGACTCTGAAATCTCGCAGTCCACATGCAAGCTACATGTTAAACACTTAGGGGTGACTCCAGATTAGAAATGGTTGCATTCTCCACTTGATTCATTATAGAATAAATTTTCCATCCGTACAGGGCTTGGAATCACAGAAACATCATTCAAGTTTTGCTGTTGTGTATTTTTTTCTTTTTCTTTCTATTTGTGACTCTCCATGTCCTAAAATAACTATATAGGAAATTTGCCAGGGCAAGACTGTGTTTCAGTCTCAGTATTTGATTGTCCTGTTGTGTTGCAGGGGTTGTGAATTCATGTAGAACAGAGGAGACAAAATCTGGCTTGGAGACCAGGAGAATCACTTGGAGGTTTTCGAGTTACAGTCCTATGGTGAGTTTGAGTTTGAAATGTATGGGACGACTCTGTATTATACATTATTTTCTTTGATCTTGAGAAGGGGAGAAAGCGAACAAATACTAATGGAGTACCAATATTAAAATAAAGGGGATTATCGCTGGTAATTCTTTTTTGGGGGAGGTTCTTTATTCAAGTGTTTAATGAATAAGTGGGCTGATGTTTAGGGGTTTTATCGAATATTTTTGACTTCTACTTGTTGAACTAGGTTGCTTCTGTTTTTTTTCTTATAACATATGGTGAGGGGACTTGCTGGGGGTGGATATCTTCTGTCAAGCCAGATGCTGAGTTTGTGACATGTAGATAATATTTGATAATAGAAAGTTTTTATAAATACAGGAACATAACATCATGGCAGGGAGAATAGCAAAAAAAAGAAACTCATCTAGAAAGTTAAAAGTTCTTATTAAAAGAAAAGAAAGGAGGGAGCCAGTGAGAGACCAAGTTTAAACTTACTAAGAACTCAAACAATAGTCCAGTGATGAAAACAACGTAAGGCTGCTCATGGGAATTTACTGTGTGTGTGTGTGTGTGTGTGTGTGTGTGTGTGAGAGAGAGAGAGAGAGAGAGAGAGAGAGAGAGAGAGAGAGAGAGAGAGAGAATGCACATGAGAAGGAATTCATTATTATTTTTAACTGCATCTACTCTAGCTTTTCTAAGGACAGGAGCTCTTGTTCTTCCCAACAAATTTCGATTAACTTCTTTGTCACATATTTACTTAATTCATGTCAGCTTAAAGACATTTGACTTGTCTTTTCAAATTTATGAGCACTCAGTCATCTATAAGCCAATTTAGTACCATGTTGCCACAACATACGATACACACGTACACAAACAAATAAAAGCACACAGAAAACAAAGATTTTATAATTTATCTACCAGGCATAAGATCCTCACAGGTAGGGGACAAGAGTTGCAGATGCTTATTACACAGGGTATCTGCCAGATTTAAGCTCTCCCAAAACAAAACACAACCCGTGAAAGACTTGTTGGATGACACACACATATGAAGGCCCATACAGGTGGGGATGTTTGGGGTAGAGTCTGCCATTTACAGTGGACCCTGACATTAAATGTTCAGGTGGCCACTTGTCCTCCACGGGGGATGATCCATACCAACCATCACTACTGTATATGCACTTTAAGCTCTGCATCATCTGCAAAGAATAGATAATCAATAAACATTTTGATTGAATAGGGTGTCTCTTTTTGTGACTGCTATAGGAAGTTTAGCAAAACTAGTTGCTTTTGAATGCTTTCTGCAAGATTGACCTAAATAAAGTGAGCAGAGCCCACTTAGAGCCAATCAAAACTTAAACAAGTTGCCAGTTAAAAGGTGAGTTTTGGGTGGGATCAAAAGTATTGTATCAAATCTCCATCATGTTGGGAGTTACAGTTTTGGGCTAGACCACCAGGGGTCAGGGCACTGTCTCCAGAAAACCTTTGTTAAGTATACTTCTGGAGTCTAAGAAGAAAGACAACACAGTGGAGCTCAAACTTTGATGTATGTATCTCTCTGGAGAATGTTCAAACACTAGTCCTGGGTTTCACCTTTGGTGATTCTGATTCAACAAATTGGAGGTAGGGGATATGTGTCTCTGGGAATACTTATTTTATAAAGGATGCAGGTGTTAGAGGACCCCAACCTTAAGAAAAAATTATGGGTTTTCTCTGGCTTGTTTATGTCAGTAGAGGCTTGTCAGTGTGACACACAGCAGGAGCCTGTCTCTGAGGGAGATGCAGGGCAGCCTAGATGGAGAAGTAGCACCTGTGTCAATGTACCTAAGTTTGAATCCCTTGTGGCTTTAGGCACAATGCTTTTCCTAAGATTCAGGTTCCTGCTTTTTAAAAGAAGAGAACAATATTGTCTACCTCAAGGTAGTTGAATAAATAAGGCATGCAATGTTCATTGGCAGAGATATTGGTACATAGTAAAGAAATTCGTTCATGTTGGCTCTTTTGGTGGGGAGAGAAGGGAATGTCATTGATGTCTTTTGTGGTCACAGAGTAAGATTTTACCAACCTGGAGAACAGTTCTGGGATCTCAAGAGTCCAGCACCAGTGTCTACAGGAAAATCCTAGAGTGGGTGATGAATAAAAAGAATAGGAAACATTTTTTTCTCACCATCATGCATGAGTTTTTTTCCAAGGCTAGTGGTGAGCAACCCAGATGGCCCAGTTAATTGGAATTATAATTGATCCCACAATGGTATTTAAGTCAACAGTTTAATTGATTTTCCTCAGTAAAACCATTAGGAGAGGGGCTGGGGATATAGCTCAGTTGGTAGAGTGCTTGCCTCATAGGCACAAAGCCCTGGGTTCAATTCCCAGCACCACACACACACACCACCACCACCATCACCACCAACAACAACACATTAGGAGAACTAAGCAAAATGCACCAACTTTTGGAATTGTTCATACCCACCACCCATACTGCATGGAAGGAATAGTGAGTGAAGAGAAAAAATGATCAAAGAGAGAAAAGGAACAGGGATCACAGATCAAATAGACTGCAGGGAAATCAAATACTTATCTGGTAATCCAGTGCAATGTCAGGGGGTACTCAACAGCTGACTGGGGCACGTGTGGCTGATGTCAAGAGCTTTCTTCAAATGAAGCACCAAGAGTAGAGGAAACTCCTGGCACCCCAGCTGCCTTTCTTAAAAGATGAAGGTGAATTTGCGGGGCATGTTTCTTTTGAATGTTTTTTGCAAGATAGACCTAAATAAAGTATGCTATGATAATAAAAATCAATAAGTAAATAGATGGGAAGTATGAAGGATGAGTGGGGTGATGTGTGAGCAGACTGTCATTTAGCCTCCAGTCATTTGGCTTTTTGGGGCCTTTATCTCCTAAGTACACTTTTAAGTGGTATAAGGTATACACAGTGGGCCAAAGCCCAACATTTTACTTTATATTTTTTTTTTCACTTGCAGAGTAGCTCCTAAACTGGCACAACTAACTTATCACCAAATCTAGCTATTTTAAGGAATTTTGTTTACCCTGAACTATATATTTTTTTTTCCATAAACCAAAGTTTCAGGGCTGGAGATGTGGCTCAAGCGGTAGTGCGCTCGCCTGGCATGCGTGCGGCCTGGGTTCGATCCTCAGCACCACATACAAACAAAGATGTTGTGTCGCGGAAAACTAAAAAATAAATATTAAAAAATTCTCTCTCTCTCTCTCTCTCAAAAAAAAAAAAAAAATTTAAAAAACAAAAAACAAAAAACCCCCAAAGTTTCAAATTAAATCTATTTTTATCAGCACTGTTTTATCTGCGGATGTTACTGGTAGCATCTCAGTACATAATCACAATAACAGAGAGTAATGATGAATGAAATGATGGAGAAAAAATGCTAATAATAGCCACTTTTAAAAACATTTCATCATTAATCTTTATGGTAACAGTGTTAGAAGGCATCATCTAAACATTTTCCATGTGGATTCTGATATACCATGGATACAGCAGCTAGTCAGGATTTTTTTTTAGATGGAATAATATTTTTATCATATCATCAATTTATTCCAAGTTATTTCTAGAGAACCCTAAAAATAAAATGGAAAGACAATAAAATTAGAAATCCAAATAATCTGGAATTGACTTTCTTTTCTTACAGTGAGTGGTCTAGTAAAAACCATTTGATTTATTTATACCTCAATTAGTTTTATTAGTGAAAATAAGATTACACAAGTATTTCATAAGTATGATTTTAGAATATAGATATTTGTAAAAGGATTTAAAAATCTGTAGGGTGATGTCTCTGTAGCACCTTCATGCCATCCTATATATGCTTATTCTCACTATATTTCTGCTGCAGGCCCTTTGCTTCATAGATAAAGTTTTGACGTCCCTGGTTAGCAATATTTTCTCTACCTTGCAAAGCCTATGTCAAATATTCCTTACCAAATTAGTCTTTCTTGATGATATTAGATATCATCATGATTCGTGATGGCATCTTATATTATCCAAACCATGCTATCACATTGTGGTATTAGTTTATGTGTGTGTGTGTGTGTGTGTGTGTGTGTGTGTGTGTGTGTGTGAGAGAGAGAGAGAGAGAGAGAGAGAGAGAGAGAGAGAGAGAGAGAGAGATAATCTACTTATTATCTCCCTCTAATTATTTCAGATAAGAAAATAATAACCAAGAAAATTGTTACTGATATGGATGGAAATGTATGACATAACATTTTAAAAATTATTTTACTTGTTCTTTTTAATTATACATGACAGTAGAATGACATACTATCTTGAGAAAATAAAAATTCAAAATTATTTGAACAGAATTCTTTCAACTATAATAAGTTACATCTTTGTGATGGGCTTCCCAATAATTTACAAATAAATTTAATTATGAAACTTTACATAAAACTATATTTTGATGAATCAGTAAAATATTTCACCAGTATACAGTATGAGGGTTTGAATCTGTTCTATAACCATGCTTCTACTCCTATGATATACTGAAATTCTATTATTCTCTGTAATACCATTATTAATCCTGTATAGTTTGTTATTTGATTCATATTCTCCTAATAATTATTTTTTAAGCATGGAGTTTATTTTTTAATGTCCTATGTTTTCATTTTTCACTTGTGACCACTTTAATTGACACTTTTCTTCCTAACAGCAATATTGTATTATTTTGTTTACTTTGATTAATGTAAACTTGCCTGGAGCATATATATGAAAGTGATTTTTTTTTCTGTAATTAGTTAAGCTTTGTCAAATTTATCTTTTCCTTGGGCAAATATCATGATATTTTGGTCATTTTTTTCCTATTAAAAACAAAACCCTAACAATTCAGTCTTTTGAAAGTCTCTATTCCCCCAATTCAAAATTATCTCTTCCAAAATCATCAGAGAAGTACAAAGTTTCCAGATGGAAGACAGCAGTGTGGTCTGCCTCTCGAATATGGTCTCTCTTCCCCTGTCCCTTTTCTAAGTTTCTTCAGTTTGGATGATCCAAACTGGAACTCCAGGGAAGAAGGAGGATAAAAGGACCTGTCTGTCACATATTATAGTGTAGGCTGTCCTCGGTGAATGTTTTTACTGTGTCTCTGAATAATGTGGCCTAACAGGCTGAGGCCTTTCATGTGGCAATTGTATGGGTTGGAGTTCTCTGGCCTTTGGGGGTCTATGCAACTGTACAGATGGCAGCTCCAGCATCAGTTAGATCTCATGAACACTCACCCAACATCCTGCTGTGGGGGTCCACTAGTTCAGTGGCCAGCCTGTGTGAATAGAATATGTCATGATAACATAAACCTAGCTACTTCTCCCAAGTTCTCTTGCCTAAGTACACATGCATGGGGGTTGCGTTAAGGCTGGGACCTCTGTCTTTTCTGTCTCCTTGTCCTTCAGTTCAAATTAGTTCAGGAGGTGGATTGACAAGGCCACTGCAGGTGCACATGTCAAAGTTAGAAATAAAATGTTCATTTTCCCTTCCTATAGGCAATGCTCCTAAGCTTTAAGAATGTTTCTCTTGTCTGCCCTTATACTTGGCTCTGTGATGGAAAGGTTGGGAAAATTTTAGCATCTCTCCCTAACCTTTCCTACAAAGCCTGCCTTGCACTTTGATGATTTGCCCTACGCCTCTCCCTCTTGGATATTGGGGCCCTAATTGACATATCTGGGATAACTGGGAAGTATGCCCTAAATAGGCTATTACGTTTGTGTGCTTTGTGGAGCAAAGATTAATTGACAAAAATTGAAAATTTCTCATCTGCAAGAGATACTGTCAAGGAACAATATGAAAATACTTACAAGTATATCTGATAAAGGGCTGTAATCCAAAATATACAAAGAACTCATGAATCTCAATGATAAGAACACAAACAACTTGATTAATGTGCAATAGATCTGAACAGACATCTCACTAAAGAAGATTAAAAGGTGGCATATAAGCACATGAAAAAATATCAACCTCATGTCATTAGGAATTGCAAATTAAAATAGGGACATACCACTATGCACCTATCAGAATGATAAAAATCCAATCCATGGATCCAAAATGTACTCAAATGTTGGTGAGAATGTGGAACAACAGAGACAACAGAGACTGTCATCAATTGTTGGTGAAAAAACAAAATGGCACAGTTGCTTTGGAAGTCAGGCAGTTTTTTTTTTTTTTTTTAAACAGAAGCTAGAAACTCTTGTCATAGAATCTAGCAGTTGCATTGTTTGGAATTTTCCCAAATAAGTTGTAAACTTACGTCCACACAAAACTCTACACACATGTGTGTATGCCTGCTTTATTCATAATCGCCAAAATGTTGAATTGGCCAAGATGTCTGTCCTTCAGTAGTTGAAAGGATAAACAAACTGTGGTACATTCATGCAATGGAATATTATTAAGAACTAAAAAGAAAGGAGCTATCAAGCTATATCAAGACGTGGAGGAACATTATATGCATATTACTAAGTGAAAGGAGCTACCCTGAAAAGACCATGTACTATATGATTCCAGCTATATGACATTGTGTGAGAGGCAAAAATGTGGAGATAATAAAAGGTAATGGATCGGAGATGGAGGAGAGGAGATTGATTCATGGAGCACAGAGGATTCATAGGGCAATAAAGCTATTCTGTATGATGCCATAATGCTCAAAATATATAATTATACTTTTGTCAAAATCCATAGAATTTCAAACTCTAAGAGTGAATGCTAATGTAAACTATAGTCTTTGAGTGATTAGGACATATGAGTATGGGTTCACAATTTTATCATATTTACCACTGTGGTGTAGGATTCCAATAGTGGTTAGAGGGTATATGAGACATCTCTGCACTTTCCAATCAATTTTGCTATGAATCTATTATTTTTAATTTTTGCTTTAAAAATTAAAATATATTCAAAATTAGCTGTTAGTTACCATGTTGTCACAAAGAGTATCAGATAACCTACATTGAGAGATCTGCTTTTCAAATAGATCATAGATTTCTTTACTTTCATATGGTCCAGAGCAATATTTTGTTATATGACTCCTTTCCTTGAACAGAGAATGTCTAGCTAATCAGAAGCACAGTTCAGACTTCTGTCTTCTCTCTGTGTTTTATATTCATAGAAACTGATCCCAAGATGACTAGGGAGCCCCACCTCTTCCTGGAAACTGTGCTGGACAGTGAGTCTACTGTACTTCTGATGCTGCAGGGAACACACATCACAGCTATTGTTCTGAATGATGCAACTCTACAGTGACTCTTTATTACCTGGAAAGACAATAGTCCCTAGAAATTGGGATTCTGTTTTCTTAGAAGCTTTTTTTCTGTGTTCACCACTTGAGTTGATTTTCAAGAAAGGCTGTGCTAACCAGAAAAAAAAGGACAAAAACAAAGCTGGCAAGTTACACGTGGTGGTGACAGGATCCTCTCTTATTTTAAAGTTGTCTGCCACAAACACAGAGATAATAACAGGGGAAACTTCCTTAGAGTAGGGAAAAGAGAAACACAGTGGGAAAGAGGGAGATGAAGGAAAAAGGGCAGATCACTGGAAATAGTGATGAATGGGATTTCAAATCTGAAGTGTCGGTGGCAATGTAGAAACGGAGCTTAGAAAAAACAAAAATATTAGAACACGTAATGTTGTTGGCTACCTCTTTCAGAGCACTGGAGCATAGAGGGCAACTGCAAGGAAAGCCCTGTGCTTCTCTTTTTGAGTATGCTGATAAAAGCCAGTGTTTTTCTAAAACAAACCGATTCTCTGCCCAACTTTACATATTTATCAATGTCAGACAGCTTTTCAACTTTATCTCTGAAATGTTCAGGTTAAGATGTTTTTGGTCTCTACATTTTAACGTTTTATTTTTCTTTGGTCCACACACTCTCCAATGCATGCTACATTACAAGTTGGGGAGGGGGTGTGGACAGCAGGAAGTAAATGTACTTGGTTTAGTCCATGTTGTTTGTCTTTTCTATAGTCTAAATATTTGGAAGTTTCCAACGTTCCTTGCCCTCAATGAATTAGAAGAATGTGAAGCTCTAGTTATTTCCTTTAAACACCTTTGTCCCCCAGGATAGATATATTTACCTCGTTTTTGCTTAGAGCCTCTGCTCCGTGGTTATGAATTTACGTTCCTTGTTTCTAGTTCTTACCCAGATTTCTTGATTCTAAGCAAGCTCTCTCACTTTTGTTCTCAGAATAATGGGTCCCTGCTTGGTCCACATACTCACACCTGTGATTTTCGTTTCTACTTGTCTTCAAATTACTTTGGGATCTCAGTCTTGTCGTCCCTTTCACTACCAGCTTGAGTACAACCACCTAGTCCCATGTCTCAATTTTGAGTGACAACTTATACAGGCATTGTAAAAAGAATATGCATATTTTTTGTACTAATATACATATTATATATATATATATATACACACACATATATATGTTTATATCAATAGATAAATATATATGGTTAAAACATGAACATAATTATGTCAAATAAATTTGTACAGAAACAAAGTGTATTTAAGATTGAAATCTTCAACTGACTCACCGCTAAACTATTTTCTTTCTACTCAGTAAGATCACATGGGGCTCTTCATCAGCTCAGGATATGAGAAGCAGGTTGTTAGATCTCTAAAGCATGATGTCATTGAGTCTCAGGGCATTAATCATCATGGCATATGTATTATTTCACTGCTTTGCTCTGCTGAGCCAGGGAGATGATGCATATGAATTCACACTCCTCCACTGTCACCTTCTTTCCTCTTCTATCTCCATTTGCTCTCTGAAGGCAGTTTTGGCTGCCACCAAATACTGCACCCAAAGTGTCAATTTTTTAAATGCAAATGGTGTTGTGTGTATTCATAGGAACATCTCATCATTTGGGCCAGTCCCCTCTCAGTGGGTATATGCCTACTGGTATTGTAACTGTGATTTTTTTGCAGCTATGCATCCAAGTTACAACTAGAATTGTAAAAATGCTAATTTAAAACTAGGATATGGTTAGGTAGGCTCAGATGCCTCTGGAGTCATTAAGTCTGTTTAGAGGTATGGAGCTCTATCAGTCTGAGATGTATTTGTTTGTTTGTTTGTTTTCATGTCACATAAGCCCTTCTGTTCCTTCTTGGCATTTCAGTTGACATTAACCTCTAATGTATGTCCTGCCAGTGTTTTCTCTAGCTCTAAACAATCTCCCATTCACCTAAGAGAGACTGGGCTGGGGATGGGGGGAGAAGTAACAACTACCAGTCTGTGAGATGCTGGAGATGTTAAGCCTAAAGGAGGAAAGAGACTCTGCCTTAAAAATCTTAGAATATAGTGGAAATAGAGATAAGAGAGAGTTAATATGGCATGGTAAAAAACAACAACAACAAAATTTCCTATGCTGTAGTTAAAACACAGTAAAAAGAGAGACCCTCATATTGACTTTTGGAGACGTAATCTAGAACTTGAAGGAGAAGAGCTTAAAACTTTGGGGCCTGATGCATCTAGGCTTTGATCCATGGATGCACTGCAATTCCAGAAGTATCAGGAGGACAGAGCAGAAATCGGTCAAAGCCAAGCTTGACCAGGCTCTGGCAAGTGATAGGAAAGATCATCTTTTATTTGTTTGCCCTTCATCACTGAATTTTGGGGAGTGATTTCTCAATGCTTTTTAATACATCTGAAAAACAAAAATATATAAACAGTGATTTCTTTTCAATGAAAAACTTGGTTTTCTTTTGGTTGATTCGCTGGGTTCCATTCCCAGTGCTTTGTGCATGGTAGGTAAGCACTCCACCAAAATTTTGAAGGTGCCTCTCTGGATCCAAGTACTCTTCCTGGGGTCTGATACTGGTCTGCCTTCTCTGGATATTGGTTTGAGCTAGCAGAGTGACCTCCTAGGATGGACTACCCTTTTGAATGGTCTAATTAGAAAGATCTGTGCAGACAAGGTAGCAGTGAAACTGCCCCCTTTTCAGGATGCCTTCTGTAGGTTTATCTCTGCTCTGCTTGAATACTGACTTCACTAACTTGGATTTCTTAAACTTTATCATCCTAATGCTTGCCACAGTTGTTCTGTAGCTCGATCCATCTGTAATGTCCTGGGTCTCAGCTTGTTTACTCCTTCTCATTATTATTCAAATAGCATTACAAATATCTTTATGAATGCTACTGTTATTTTTATGACTATTAATACTACTAATAAGGTCTTTTCAAAAATTTTTAGTGACTACATGCTAGGCACCCTCCTAGGCATATTTTCATATCTTTCAGAACAACTCTGAAAAAGTAAATGTTTTTATTTTATAGTCATGGTTACCAAGGCTAAAAGAATTTAAGAAATTTCAATTCATCAAATATTGTCCTCAGGATATAGACCACGTTTACAGGTTTATATACCATCTTTGACACCAAACTGACATTCAGCACTTTTTACAGTTCCATTGAGTCATAGAGCCTGCAGGTGCTGGCAGTGTTTCCTGGTATGGGGACCATGGGCAGCCACATGACTGGAACAGTCAGGTGTGTGGTGGTGGTGTTGATGGTTTCAAGGCTAGCAAAGAGTCTTCTGGGGGCAAGCATGACCTAGAGAAGAAAGTACATGGGACTCCAGAGTCAGCCAGAAGCCCAGGCACTTGTCTTCCTGCCTAAGAGCAGAATAGTCAGTAGGTTCTGGTTTTCTATTTAGCTTGATTTTTTGTTTGTTGGTTGGTAGACTCTGCTGGATGTTGATTGTTATGGACTTGGTACTGTTAATGCTTAGTAAAAATATAATCTTGAAACATTGTAATTGAAACCATCCCACTCAGAGAAAGGGAAAAAGGAACTTGGATCAGAATAAATACCACTAACATCAACAATCCCTACATAGCCCTGCAAATATATTGACCTTTTAACATGCTCTAGAAGTATTGTTTTTAGAAGAATGAATCATTTCTTATGACAACAAAAGTTTTTCTACTTACTTTTTTTGTCACAAATTTGAATTGCTTATTATAGGGCTCCAATTGTTTAGATTATAAATAAGCAGTATTTTCAAGTACTAATAAGCTTCTATTGTACAGGCAGATTATCAAAAGCAAGTTAGAGACTTTTCAAGTTCTCTAGTTATACCTCAGGCTCTTGATGCAACATCAAACTGGAAAACATATGTTGCCCACACAGAGGAGTAAGAATGAACATATAAGAAACAGGTTTAAACTTACTCTTTACATGAGGTAAGGGACCATGTGTATAAGTGTGTGTGTGCTTTGGTAGGTGAGTAGGAAAGTGTAGACATTCCTTGCCTAGAGGGGATGAAGTTAGAGCAGGTGCCCTATTGTTTCTGATCAGAGCATAGAGAAGGCACTTTCAGTGCTGGCAGTATGTATGGCCTTTGTCTCAGAGAGAAAGTAGTTAGCCCCTGGCTATGGGCTAGTGGGGCTGTATTTCCTGCTGTTTTGACTTCAGTGATCTTCCTGTTGAAGCAGCCCTTGTGCTGATGATCTATGATGGAATAGTACTTCAAAGATATCAGAGAGTCATAGACTTGTATCCTGTGATAGCTTCCTTTTCCCAAATAAGGGGTAAATAGTCTGGAAAACCCGAGGCTGATTGTATTGTATTGCATAGAACCTGTGTACAATTTGTTGGCTGGTGATGTGAACCAGCTTTCGGAAGCACTGAGTAAGTGTTGTCACAAAATACTTGCAGATGATTTCCCCCCCTTCAAGAACTTTGTGGAGAGCTCATTAGGAACTCTTCATGCCCCTATGTGACTCAACGCAGTGTATCATTGAGAGTTTTGAGTATGCAGTTTGTACAGTCTGCACTTCATAGTCATTACAATTCACACACACTTTGATTCACATTCACAAAGCAGAGATGGAATCAGTGAGATTTTGTTCCTTAATCAATCTCTTGATTTATTTAATCTCACCCTCGTTTAATACCAAAGGGATTTAAAATGGCTAAATTAATGAAATTCAGTTAAATTGTCTCTTGACCATACTTAGCATAATTTCTCTACTTTTTAATTTCAATTTCTCTATTCTTCAGAGAGCTTTTTTCTTCTTCTGCTTTCTTTAAATCATGGTGGATATAGAACATCCTCTCATACTTTGAGTAGCTGGTATCATCTCTATGTTAAAGAAAAAAAACAGATATAAAATTTTTCCTGAAATGCCAGAAATTTGCATGAGGTTAAACATCTAGTTCATAAGGAAAAAAGACAACCCCAGCTACCCTTGAGGAACTGATAAAATATTTCATCTGTTTCTAAGATACTTGGGTAAGTTCAACTAAACAGGAAACAACAATCGAAGTCCTGAGTCAGAGAGGAACTACTCATTACTCATTAGAGTTTACAAGCAGAATGATGAGGCCATTACCCTGAAATCTATAAACCTTGAGACAATATATTGTCAGTTATGAAAGTACTATGGTTATATGCTCATTATCATGTAATTTTATGGATGATTCTGCCTTGTCTATTTTTCTATGCTACTAAAATGCTTCATACTTATAGATAGAGCATGTTTTTGCAAACTGTGTATGACATAAGGTACTTTGAGCAAGAAGAAGATAAATTACCCTACTTACTCTTGTGAATAACTTACACCACCCTATATAATTTGAATGGGAAAAGTACATACAAGAACAAATGGAAGGCTGTGGTAGAGTGCTTGCCTAGCATGTGTAAGGCACTGAGTTTGATTCTCAGCACCACATAGAAAAATAAATGAATAAAATAAAGTTGTTATGTCCAACTACAACTAAAAATATTTAAGAAAAAAAAAAGGAAAAGATGGAAAGATCAGTTCTCCTTTGACATAACTGAGACAATGTTCAGTTTCTCTAAATACAGGGAAAGGCCAAACATTAAGGTGCGAAAATATTGTAAGTACAGATATCTTTGGCCTCTTTTGGTGGACCAGTCATCTGTAATACTCAGTCAACTTGTCACACCCAATGAAAACCATGAAGAAGGGGAAGCAGAATGAGGAAGTGGGATGGGAGGTATAAATTCAGTGGTCTTTTAGCATTTTGGAAAATGTAAGTCAGTGTGGCATTTGCAGAAGTTATTGCTTGTTATCAAAACCATCATATACCTTCCCATGCAATCACACCTAAGAATGCTGCTTCCCTTTTATCCTTTGATCTAAAGCAGAGTAAGAATATCTTTCTTCCTAAAGCAAGTCTGATTCGGGCACTTGGACTCTCTGTCCACATATGCCAGTGCTCAGTAGCTCAGGGATTCTGAGACATTTTACTAATGTTTATTCAGTACTTGCTATTGTGTTCACTACGTTTACATAACTTTGATTTTCCCAAAAGCCCCTATGAAGTTAGTACTATTTTTGTATAGATGTGAAACTGAAGCACACAGAGATAAAATGCAGCTGTTCCAAGAGACTGCCTGCAAATTGTCTTTATAGGGAACCTGCAGCACATGTTTGGCCCTTCCCCTCCCTCCCACTATTGTACCATTGTAGAAGTCAAGTCAGAGAAGTAAGTCCATGTGTCAGGTAAGGAGTAATGCATACCAAGAGATAGGCCAAAAAAGACTTCCTTCTCTTACATCCCAGGGCGACTCCACAGATGTAACTATTACTAAATTTTTATGCATTTAAATTTTTTTCTATGCGTAAACCAATATACGCCCACTTTTGCGTACACATTCATTTTTGTTTGTGGCTCACTTAACATTTTGCTACTACTGTTGTCATTTGTGAACAAGCTTGTCTCCCTGAATTGACTGTAAGCTTTTTGAAGTCATGCTCTGTATCTGTTCTGGTTATCTACTGTGAAGAAACAAATAATCTCAAGGCTTAATGGCTTATACCAACATTTATTTTGCCCAAAGATCTGAATTCCAGCAGGATTCAATGAGAATACCTGTCTTTGCTCCACTAGGGATTAGCTGAAGCAGCTTGGAGGTTGGGCTGGAATCCTATGAAGGCTCCATTGCTCACATGTGCAGTGTTTGATGCTGGCTCTCAGCTGGGACCTAGGGGAGAACCCATGGGTGGAGCACCCACATGTGGACTTCCTAAGGAGATATACCCTGGTTTCCTCAGAGCACGGTATTAGGTTCCCAGGATTCTTAGAGAACTGGGTAAAAACTGTATTGCTTTTTATAACTCATCACTGGATGAGTTATAAAACTGTATTACCCAGGCAATAGAGTTTCTAGTGCCATTTCTGCAGTGCCTACAGGTTTACCCAGATTCCAGGGAAGAGAATGTCCATTTCTCCTCTCAAAACCCACATCATAAAGAGAGCATGTGCAGTGGATATAACCTGAGCCCATCTTTGAAAAATATAATATGCCACATATATATTTTAGTTTCAGACTTGTTCATCCACTTTCCAGACCTGTTTCACAGTTTTGTATACAGTGGGTGCTCAATTAATGTCCAGAACATGGAATTGTTGAATCAAACTTAGGAGAAGCAGCTTTCTGTATTGAGCCAAACTAAAGTGGGAGAGAGGAGTTAGCTCACACAAAATTTGGATTTGGGGTATAAAATCCCACCAGGGATGATTATAAGGAATTGCTAGAGAAGATGCTTAGGAAATGATTCTTTTGGGTAAATGGTGAACGTCTCTCCAGGAGGCTTCTGAGGAGTTCCATCTTGATTGTGAAGGGGAAGGGTTATCGAGCTGGGCTAGGCTTCAAGAGAGCAGATATAGCAAAATGACACATCCTTGGGAATTACTGCTTTTGAAAAGCTGTAGAACCTTGGTACTTGTTGATTTTTCCATTGTCTGTGACTTCTGTGGAGTAGGAAAAAGAGAAAACTAGATTTTCCAATGTAGCAAGGCTTTATAACAAGGGACTTGATTTTTGGACTTCAAAGTTTTGCTACTATGTGCTGGAGCTTAACTTCAGTGCTGAAAATGAAATTAGGGTCAGATAACTGAGCAAAACACTCAGGGTTATCACCACCACTGTTCACAATGGCATCATCCTCCCTGTCCCTAGGGATGGTGCAGAGTCCTTGAGTCCCCTCCCATTGCCCCTCAAGACTGTTGCCCCACAAGGTCCTCTTGCCTTATCCCTCTGCTATGCTCCTTCCTTCTGGTTTTTCCTTTTCCTTCCCTTCAGACACAGTGCTAGTTCAAGCCTTTGTTATCTATTTCTAAGATAGATTATGGCACAAGATGAACTGGTTTCAACTCTCTCCCCCTCAATTATTTTATAAACCCACTGCCAAGTCAATTTTCCTAAAATTAGTTAAATTATGCCTCTGCTTAAAAATAAAATATTGGTAATACCCTTTGATGGTGGAATCAAGCCCAAAGAACTTAAGTGTGTCAGGTCAGGGTCCTCATCAATCAGCCCCAGTTATGTGCCAACCACACACATGACACAGCAACCTGGTTGCTGACCCCTCTTCCAGTTTTCTCCTCTGTCGACTCTCCTATCCTCTTATTCCCCTGGCCACCATTGCTCACTGTTGAAATGATACTGATTCTCTTTCATCTTCTTCCTTCAAAGCAGCCCTTGTCCCTATCTAAAGAAGAAGATGATCTCTGTTCTTTCTGAATGGCTTTATGTCACTTTCTGTCTGGTGCTATATAGCAGGGCACTTTGAGCTCTCTTCCTGGATGGAGGCTCATGCAGTACATTGGGAGGTGTCCTAACTTCACCTAACTTCAGCATTGTTTCTCCATGATCATATACACACTTGTAGTAGGGCTTTGCTAAATGTTGTTGTTTGGAATTGCATTTTCACAGATTTACTTTGGGGAAAAAAAAACTTAAGTTTAATCTGGACCATTAATTTAAGTTTTTATTTATACAGAGTGTATAAAGCAAATGTGGAGAAAAGATCTGATTGGTTTGATATCTTATTGCTATAGTCATATTTTCTAAGTCAAAAAAATCAAAACGTGATTTTAGAAATGATGTCTACAATATAGTTGTCAAAGGACAAAAATACAGTTTCCTTTAAAATGTGCTATGTGGAATTTGATTCCTTTTGTATGTGGGAGCTTAAAAACTAATGAACTTTTTGGACACAATCCCCATATACATTAATAAAGCCAATGATTAATTTTCCACTAGCTTGGAATGGGAAGTCTTTAAACATTTTTGGATTGTACATCTTATACTTTTTTGTCCTCATCTGTTTTTTTTTAACTAACCTTTATCATGTGCTGTACTTATGAGCAGAGAGACCAATAGTGTCTTTCCCTCTTCATCTATACTAATGAGATTAACTGATAAGAATTAGAGTCATTGAAATTTGTGTATTGAAGTCATAAAATTGGATTTTTAAAGAAAAGTGTTTTCTTGTGACTTGTTACAAAATTCTCTTCTTTTATGTTAAAGGTTATAGTGTTCAAAACCGATTCTCTTTGCACCTTGTGACGATATTTCAGTTACCCTGTTTTCAGTTTTGAGTACTTTGCCATTTTTCCATCAGTACCTGTAGGTATCATGTAGTTTTTTTGGTAATGCTATTCATAACACTCTCCTATTCAGTCTCCACCACACACTTAGCCATTATTTGGGGCACAGGTTTTCTTTGAAGCTGGTGGGACCTTTGTGCACAGATGAAACCTGCACAGGAAAGGGGACGCTTCCCACCCTCCTCTCTGTTGGATTTTTTATCACTGCGTGACAATATTTTCCACTCCTCTGTAGATAAGAATCTTTCTGTAGATTTTCTATATTGAACACCGAGACTAAATGCTGTAAAGCAACATTAGCTATTCTTACCACATTCATACAGATTAAAAGCGAGTCAAAGACAATTAGGTTACTCTGGCAGGAACCCTGACCCACAAACTGATGGTTCTTGATAGTGCCTTTCAGCATGTTCTCTTTGGCAAATGCCAGGAGACAGACTAAGGCAATTTTCTTTTGTCCTCCCACCCCTTTAAAAGAATAGGCTATTTTCCTTTTCCCACATTCTCCATCCTTTGCTTGTTAGGACTTAAAAGAGTTAGACAAGTGATTCTGCTCAGTTCTTACATGTAGTCACTGGATTTCAAGCAGACTTCTGCCCTAATGTCTTTTCTAACTTGGTAAAACTTCAGAGATGCTCCATAAAGTGCCTTGGCATTCCATGCCAATGTTCAATGAGCTTGCCTTTCAGGAAAGTGCCACCTCAGATAGTCACATGGGGTTGGTTTTCATCTGAATGTTGAGGAGCACCAGCTCAGCTCTGTCTGATGCTCCTTTAGAGGACAACAGAAAGCTCAGTAGCTCATGAATCTATGCTGACTCACCAGGACAGACCCCATAATGGGAAATCTTACCTCTTTATGACCCCCTTGCCTGAATCCTCTTCAAGATTTCCACAGCCCGGGAAAGGCCAAATTTAGGGCTTCCTTTGCCCTAAAATTATTTTGCATACTTCAGTTTCTCCTACATGAAATAAACTCAGTGGGAGAAGTTGGCTTTTCAACCACCAGCTCAACTCCAGTTCAGAGACTGAAGGATCTGGAAGGGACACTCCTGAGACAGCTTCTAGTCAAAGAAATTCTTAGTCTTCCAACATGTATGTTTTTATCTGCTTGGGATTGAACACTTGGAGACAGACACTAAATATTTTTTAAAGATTTATTTGCAAATTATTATCACTATTTAATGAATGAAATAGATTCTTCTTGAACAAGAAAAATTTTGTCTTAGAAAAAAATTATGGTGTCTAATATATTTAGGATTATTTTCTGTCTTACTGGGAAAAAAATTCTGAAGGGAAAAGGCATAATTTTTTCTGGGTAACACATGTAGGAAGTTTTTATAATAACTACCCCAAATTCCTCCTTTATGATAAACTAAGATTGATAAAAAAGACTGTGTTAATGCCCATGTGTACTTTTTATATTTTAATATTGTTTAAATTAATCTTATATTTCTTGGGTTTCTACCTTAGACATCAAGAGCTCAGGAGGGAAAATATTTCATAGAATATGAGCTCCCTTCTATCTGTATATTTATTACTTTTCATGAGAAAAAACATGTTTGTACATGTGTGTACATATACACTGAATACAATGGGTTTCTATTGCCTTGCTATAATTTATTTTCCAATGAAAGTCCAGTTACCATGCTTAAAATTATGTGCTAGCTCCTCTCCTACCTCATTCCAAATAACTAAGCTCAAAAAAAAAAAAACCCTTAGATTTATCCAATTTCAAAGAACAGAAAAAAAAGGAAATTAGTATTTCATTTGGTGCTGTTTTCTCTTGGACTATTTCCATGTACCGGTAAGAATGAAACCTATTTTTTTCTCCTGCTTTCCTATAATTATGTTTTAGTATTGAGATTTTTTTTTTGTCAGAGTAGATTTCTAGCAATTTGGTAAATGTTTTAAAATCAATCAGTCTTTAAAAAATTTGTCCTGCCAAGACTGTGAGCTACATTCCTACATATTCATTTTTGAATTGATGGATGGATGACAGGCAGTAGGCAGCAGGATTGAGCACTCAACGATTCTCATGTCAGGCTTCAGAAATCTTCACAATCTGATCTGGGCACATGAGAAAGAGTAGGAAAAGCGCAAAACCAGAAATATGTATGAGAGTTTGATTTTAAGTCAGAAAATAGCAGCAAAGAATTATTTTTACTAGCAGGAATAGCAAAATAGTAAAGCTAGAAGCCTGGAACTTTTGATGTCATTATGAATAAATGAACTGATTATTTTATGTTTTATTGAAAAGTTATCTGTTATGCCATGTTAAAATCTTAGAGATTAGTTGAAAGAGAATAAAAGTGATTGAAAGATTCGAGGGCCAGATTTATCAGGAAAGATGAGAAAAGGCAAAGTTCTAATGATATTCTTCCAGTAAAAGGTAGTGAGTTTCGATAGGAAACAGAGGCTGGTGCTTGTCTTACAGCTACTTCCAGTGATCCATTGTGTTTCCACTCAAGTTACCGCATACTGGGATCAAATTGTCCATCTGTGCAGAACGAGAGGATAGTATTGGGTTATTTTTAAGGTTCCCCTGATCAAATTTCATAATGGTTTCTCATCTGCGAGAGAGATGAAACAAGAAGTGTTCAGAGTATATAGAGTTAATTTGTTAAGGAAAAGAAAAACACACAGCATTTTAAAAATGAAACACTTTAGATGAAACATCTAAACATTTTTAGATGAAACACTCAGAATTTTGGGAACATTATTCAACCTATGATGTTGGCCCTTGAGTTAAATGCTTACTTTCTCTTGTTTCTTTTGTAAAACCCATTGTGTCTTGCTTATTTAAGAATAAGCCATATTCAAACACCAACTCTAAAAGAGAGAAAAAAGAAGAATGAAAATAGAAGAATTAATGCGAGTACATTTTCTTTAGGGGAGTCCACTGGTTTCCTCTCAGCCTGTCCTACTTTTTTCTTAAACCTGGCTTGCATGCGGACTTGGCGTGTTTCTTTGCAATCTTGTTAGAGTTTTTGCAAAAAAGTTACAAAAAAAAACAAAAAGAAAAAGAATGACAATTACAAAACTAAATAGAGCTTTCACGTTGCCAGTACTTAAAAGCAAAATAGAATGGTGTTCCTCTCTGCACCCAAGTCCTACAGGAGCTCATGAAAGCAAGTAAATAATCAACTATTACTTACTTGGACAATGACAAAGAGGGCCTCGGGGCTTGTTGGGCAAGCACTAGATGATCTTCCTCGTTCTGTGCAGTGCAAAAGTTCCATAACATGATTCCTACCCTAGGGGAAATCACATTTCAGAAGTTGGGAAAGGAAAGTTTAGATTGATTTAAGGTGGTTTGTGTGTCTCCAATCGTTCCCAATCTTCTTTACAAGTACTTTTCCTTCTTTGGGCAGTTTACTAGTTTTGTTTTTTTTCAATTTTTTGATAAAGTAAACTATGTTCCAAAAGGTAAATCCTAAGCAAAGGATACAAAACAGCAGACAAGGGACATAGTGAAGAATCAAAAATCTATAATAGTATGTGTACTTATGAACTATTTACTACTTTAAGGGATTTTTACCTTTGAAAAATTCCAAGGTGTAAGTCAAGTCATTAGTTAACAATAGTTGTAAAATAAATCAGAGTTCGGGGCTGGGGATGTGGCTCAAGCGGTGGCGCGCTCGCCTGGCATGTGTGCGGCCTGGGATCGATCCTCAGCACCACATACAAACAGGGATCTTGTGTCCGCCGAAAACTAAAAAAATAAATAAATAAATATTAAAGAATTCTCTCTCTCTCTCTCTCTCTCTCTCTCTCTCTCTCTCTCTCTCATCTCATCTCTCTCTCTTTAAAAAAACAAACAAAAAAACAAATCAGAGTTCATTGTATTGTGTACTATTGATCATGATTCTCCCTACATTTTAGAAAAGATTTTTAGAGTATCTATTTTTGAACAAACAAACAAATAAACAACAACTACAAATCCAAAAGACAGTTAGTAAACCAATCCTTTAAGCCAGGGAAGCAGGAGAATCAATAGGTTGACAAATACCCGCCTTGTATCTCCTGGTTCTAAGGATAAAATTGTGCTTGCTTTCCAAAGTGAAAAAGGTAGGACATGGTCCGTGTGTGCTCATGTTTTTGTGTATAATGTGTACACCATCTTTTGTCAGGTGTTATAAGTGAAACAAAATATAGGACACAAATATATTTTGCAACCATTTCCGGAGATGAAATACATCAGCATGAGCAAGACTAGAGAATATTAACAATCTGCTTACCAGCAAGTGGAAGTGTTGTCCCACTCACTGATTATGGAGTTGAATATCATATCATAGACAAGAGCGACAGATCGATACAATCTGGCTTTTCCGTCATTCAGTTTCTTAGTTTGTGGCTAGGAGCCAGTGATATATTTTGCTCTCTTTGTTCTGCACTGCACACGTGCTCTGGTAAGCAGCTGCTCTGTCTTCTTTTCGGTGCTCAGCCATGATCAGTGTACTTCTGTGAGGTCCTAGGAGAATTTTCATCAGCCCTGGCCAGTAATTACTGTCGCTCTTCAGACACATCTCTTAGACATCCTGCATTTTTATTCTTCTCCAGCACTATGGAGAAGGGTGGGGCTGGAGTCACAGAGTTTATCAGCTGAACTTAACACCAGCAGGAAAGAAAAAAAGTGCTTCCTCTTCTCCCCGTAAATTGAATGAGGGCATATTTTTCTGATGCTATTTTAAAACACAGGTTTTGGGTGATTGCATATACTCTAGTTTTCTTCTTTTTTTTTCTTTTCTTTGACCCCAGAATATTTAACATTCTATCATTTCCATTTTGATTTATTCTACCTGGTTTAAACAAAACAAACTGGTCAGGGACAACAGCTGTTTTATCTTCTAGTGCATTCCCACAGGCCCAACATTCCTCTGTCAAGCTTCTGAGCATCCTACCGAAGGAACAAGTGAAAAAACTAGGAAAAGAAGTTCTTAATTTTAGTTATTTTTATCTGCTCCATTTCCTTTCATGTCACCTCAGAAACCTCTCTGACATTTAATCAAGTGAATTATCTGTTCCAAATACTTAATTTATTCATTTGTCATATATTTATTCCTAATTTCATTACATTGGGACATTGTTTAAGGATGTGGGGGTCAAAAATATAAAATGAGCTTTCTGTCCTGATAAATGAATGACCATAGAAATAAACAACTGGGTGATGTGTCACGGGCTGTATGAGTGAAGCATATAGTAAATCCTATAGGAATCCAGGAGTGGTAATTAGACATTCTGGCTGCTATCATCAGGGAATACTTCACAGAGGAGGTGCCATTTGAGGTGAACTACTAACAGTGGATTGAACAGCAGTGTCTAGAGGTGGGAAGAGGATCATAGGAAGAGAGAAGAGTTTAAACAAAGAAACTGAGGTTTGATCATGTCAGGGAAACTGTCAGAAGGAAGGCTGTTGCATCTCAGAGAAGTAAGCCAGTTTATTTAGATTAAATGCTAAGACTGTCAAAGTAGGTAAAAAATTAAATTGTACATGATTTTGAATGCAAGGCTAAGAAATTTAAACTTGATTCAATAGTTTTGGGGCCACTAGATGATCAGATAAGAAGAATTAGGCTGGGGAGACTGTGTATAGAGAAACAAGTTGTGGTAGGTTGTGGTGTGTTGAGGACTGAACCTCATGCCTGAAGCAGGAAGATGCTGATGAATAGGGCAAGACAGATAGCAGGTATTGCAGAGGAAGATGTGACGAAACATGAGATACTATCAATCAGAAAGAGAAGTCTGAGACAAAAGAGATGGGAATCTATGTTCTCCACTACAGGGTTGACCCGGCAAGTCTTACTCTTCCTAGACAAGAGCTCAAACCGCACTCCTTGCACTGTGATGCACACCTTCTCCAACTTGGCATTTTTGAAATTAGGATACTTCTTACCATCTATGTGCTCATTTAAAGTGATTTTTTTTTGTTCTTGAAAATAAGTTAGTAAATCGATGGTATATATTTTAATTGGCACCTTATCATCAAAAAAGAATGTAAAATGTGTATTATTATTGTGTTTGAGTTAGGCTTTCAATGCAAAATTATTTCATTTACTTATTGCAATTAAGTCAAGATACAGTATAAATTATACTAAAATATTAATAATAATATGAATCATGTAAATAATATTCAGCAAATACCTACATTGCCCAAAGTAAAAAATCAATGGGAAATTAATCAACTGCCAGAGCTTTGGGCAGATTATGAATGTATTCATCAAATGCTTACTGAGCAGCTCTGATTAAAAAAAAAAAAAAGTCACTCTTATAAATTCTAGAGGGACCCAGGATAAATGAGATGGAGCTCTGCACACAAGAAAAAAAGGCACACAAGAAAAAAAAGACAATTATGCATAATTTTACCAAGGCAAAATGTGACTGATCACAGGACAGACCCCATGCTTTGGATTACCTGAGAAGATTCTCCCATGGCTGCTTGGGAATGTCAGGTCAGTCTTCGAAGACACTGAAGCACATATCAGAACTTGCTCCAGGGCCTCAGAACCCATGCTTAATCTGTTGTCCTTCCTCCTTTGAAGGCATGCACACGGGGATGTGCAACCCTGAGAGGATGCTGGACATGGTCAGAGGAAGTGTTGCAAATAGTGTGGAGAAGGGTGTACCTCTGGAGCTGAAGTGATGGAATTCTCTTGGGTTTGGGACCCTGTATCACTACCACTATGGTATGTGTAATGGAGTTGGCCCATAATGGTCTCCAATAATGTGGCACTGGGGAAGCATAGCTTGCATTCTCCAGGGAACTTTTGAATGCCTCTATTTTTATATGACTTTGCATTCTCAAAGGTTGTTTCCACTTTCTCTGTCTTTTGCTTTGATCATGATGACGTGTCATTACTTTCTGCACTGGGAATATGGGGAAACAGACTCCAAACTGTGACTGACCTTGTCCAATCCCTGTGGCTGGCAGGAAGTAGAGATAGGGAGGGAAACAAGATTCCCTGAAGCCTAGACATGCGCTACTATCTCCTTCTTGGTCTTGGTCCTCCCTCTTTTCACTGGTTTTATCTCATCAATGTTTTATTATTTATTTATTTATTTGTACAATCAGAGATTATGCAAATTGGCTGCTTGACACTGGAAATCAGTATTCCAATGTAGAAGATAATATTCACTTTGGCCAACTGGCAGGACAGGCTGCCATGGGTCTGCTAAAGCAGCAGTATCTTCTGTTTATTTCCACTGGAAGGAGGAACAGTCCTTGTGGGCTGCCCGTGGAGATTCAGTGTCGGGACTGCATGGCACATTCTCAGGACTTCTGAATTTGGGATAAGGCCAGTTGTCCCTCTGTCTTAGGTTAAACCATACATTTCCTTATGTTTTTGCTCCCAGCTTCCTAGTAAAACAGGAAGTCAACAGTGCTATGGCTAAAGAGAAAGTGTCACTGTTTATGAATTTACCTCAATTCATTGCCACATACTCATTTATACAATTTCAATACTTGTTATTTTAAATAACAAAACAACAAGAACAACAAGAACTACAACAAACTTTTGTTGTGCTTTGAGTCAATATCTACCCAAAGTGATACTGGGTAGTCATTAATTTGGGGGCTGAACAGGACATTCCACTTTTAATATTTTCTTAAATATCTCTAAATAGGAAGAATGGATAGTATGAATTCCCAGGACTGACAACAAATTTTCACAATCTCAGTGGCTTAAAACAACAAATTTTATCTCTTGAAGTTCTGGAAAATAGAAACCTGAAATACAGGTGCTAGCAGGGAGCTGTTCCCCTGAGACTCTGGATACAATCCTTCCTTGCTTCTTTCCAGCTCATGGTGGTAACTGGGTTTATAACTGCAAAACTTGCAATCCCAATGTGTCTCTGTTCTCACAAAGTGTTCCTCTCTTATCATAGGGAGACCAATGGGATTGGATTAGAACCACTATAATGGCTTCATCTTAATTTAATTACGTCTGCAAAGACCCTATTTCTAAATAAGGCCACTCTTACAGGTATCAGGGGTCAGGACTTACTGGTACCTTTTTTAATGTGATTTTTTTAATGAGGTGTTCAAAACAAAAATTACTGACTAATGATTGGCATTCTTTCTTTCATTATGACTACTTATAAACTTATCATAGCATTTTATCAAGGTTATAGATTGCTTTGGGGAACAAGTAGAGCTGCAATAAGGCAAATATTTTGATCTTCTTTGATAAACCCATAGTATTTCTTAGAACCATTATTTGAATCACAATCATACTAAAACTCATTTTTTCATTATCTATCTCCTCTACTGGATCCTTATCTCCACAAAGCCAGGGGTCATATCTGGCTCCTTGTATATCTGCTGCGTTTGCCCAAGTGTGGAGTGGTGGTACTGCAGAATGGTCAACCTTGTCATCATCCTTGGACCCTCACTCTGGACATCCTGGGGTTTAGCTGTGTAATCTAAGGCGAGTATGTTAGCTTCGATGTCCTGTCCTCATCTGGGGGATTATGGCAAATGAAGTTCTATTCTCATGACTTCTATGAAATTAAATACATTTACTTATTGCCTTTCTGTTATTATCATTAAATATTCACTAAGTACTTGTGGAATTCAATGGAAGGAGACTGCAGTTTAGCCATAGTCCTGTCTTTAAACCATTCTGTCTCTTTGGGGAAGACTGGATTTCTGGGGTTTCAGTTTTTTACAAGAAAATAAAGAGAGTTAGATGAAATGATTCTGAGGTTCTTTCTAGTCTGACATTCTGTAAATTCAGCCAGCTTCTTCTTATGACTTTAAGGAGAGAAAGTCTGGGAAGGAAGAAAAGGAAGAGAATAGAAGGAGACAGAGTTAGTCCTTTGATTCTATTCTTTATTGAGGATTATAATAAACAGTATGGATTTATGAAAGAGGGACATACTGTTATTGGTTTTTCTCCTGTGCTTAATACTTTGTGCTGTGTCTTTTTGACTTATTATTTTAATTAAATAAATTTTAGAACTATTTCTTGCCTGCCTGTTGTAACTCAGGCTGTGTGGTAGGTTATGGGCATATAGAAATGATTAATATACTCCTCTTCCCTGTATGGCATTTAAATCTCAAAGCAATTGAAAGTTCATATCTATTTAAAATTTTAAGTAGGCAAGTATAGAAATAAAATAGAGGATTCTGGTTTCTGAAAGTTAACTTTATTGTTCCTCTGTAGTTCCTTCTGCTGCACACACACACACACACACACACACACACACACACCCCTTTCTAGATTTTGAAAACAAAAATGGAGAAGGTGAGGCACATTCTATTCATTGCTTCCTGTTGACCCTTCTCTGTTGGTTCACTCACCATGTTCACAAACAAATCCCTACAGGTGGCAAAGTTAATCCAGGAAGCAGATGGTGAGCAGATTGGAGGGAGGACTATTTGGGGAATCCTAAGGTGAAAACTCTCCCTGGAGGTGTTTGGATGTAGCTTAACATCTTTGTCCATTCAATTGGGTTGAATTGGGAGCCTCTCTAGTTACTGTTGAGCTGGGAATTGAATGGCAGGGAGAGTACAAGTGAAATAGGTTTAGGGTAGCATGTTTTAGGCAGAAGAGACAGTGAGGGCAAAAGACCTGAGAAGGAACTGCTTGCTGTTGAAGGGACAGAAGGAAACCCAGCATGATCAGGCTATGCCACAATGAGAACTCATGGGATCTACCAGGACATGCGGGACTGTGAAGGACAGATTAAGGCGTTTGGATTTTATTCAAAGGTCAGGGGGAATCATCCATATTTCATGTGTATATTTTGTTGTTCCAAGTATCACACAAAATTCCAGTCCCCAAACAGGTTTCTTGTTTTCTAAGAAGTTATTTTCCAAAACCCTGAAGGCTTTCCCTATTCTGTGAAGCCGACAGACCATGTCTATTGGGCAAGAATTAGATGAAGTAAAAACTGCATTTCAGGGTGACGCAGGGCATTAGGGAAAGAGGAAGGAACACTGTTATCCTTGTTGACTTTGAATTTTGATAAAAGATTTAGAAATGTAGCTGTGTGTGTGTGTGGTAGAGAAGAATGGGATAATAAATGGCCCATGAGAAAGAACTGCCATTTTAGAAACAGTGATTCTTAATACCTCAAACCAATATCCTTTTCTACCAAAAAAAAAAAAAATTAGTTTTCTGTGATTAATTTTCTCTCCTTTGCTGTACTATTTTGTGGGGACTTCAGGAGACCTTTCTGAGGAAGGACTTTGCATAGTTGGAAGAAAATGATAAAGAGACACCAAAGATCCTGATATGGTAGCACTTGTCTGTAATCTCAGCTACTTGAAACATTGAGACAGGAGGACCACAAGTTCCAGGCTGGTTTTAGCAACTGGCAAATCTAGTGTAACACCAATCAAGTAATCTGCATCTCATGATCTTTCAAAGGACAGATTGTTGACTACTTTTTCAATATCTTCTACAATTATTGGTGTATTTTTTATTTCTGCTTTATGACACATGCACACATACTCACACACACACCACTTTCTATTTATATATATTTTGTTTTCTTCTTAAATGGATTTGAGTGAACTCATTTCACTAAATCATCACTATATAAACAAATGGATATAACCTACCAATTTTATTTAGTAGCCAAGATAATTGATTGATTTTTAGTTTCTTATGATACTAAATATATATATACACACACACATTTGTTTATATATGTGTATAAATCAAATTTACCTTACATAAACTCAAATATACAATAATAAAAATAAAATATTGCCTGTGTAACATTAACCCATCTCTTATGTTACTCCAGAGAGTCAAAAAAAAAAAGGCTTTCTATCCAAATAAAGGCAAAGTCCAAAATAAAACCAATTAGTGAAACAACAAAGCAAAACAAAATGCTGTGGCAGTCTAGGAAGCCAAATAAAATCCTGTTCACATAAAGGCAAACAGCCAAAGTAAAATAAAGAAAAAGTCAAAAACTATCTTAAAGTCAGGACACAGAAGAACCCCTGTTTTTTAAACAACCACTCAACTCCCCTCCCACATGCAACCTAATGAATAAGAGCATCCCTGCTGCATGTATGATCATGTGGTAATGGACACGGCAGCTCATAAAGAATCAAAGTCATTTCCTTTGAAGCTTTTCTTTCTGAATTCTTATTACTTAAGATAATAGCTTATTCTGTACCATGCACTGTTAATGGGCTATTTTATCTATTCCTCCCTAAAACCTTTTGTTCAGAACTGTGAAAACTGAGGTTTATAGAGTATATTAATCAGCTTAGGCTGCCATAACTAATACCATAGCATAACAAATGCCACAGTACAAGAAATACCACATACTAGGTGGCTTTACAAAACTTAAATTTATTTTTCACTGTTACGAAGGCTGTGAAGTTCAAGATCAAGCTTGTGGCGAGGGCTCTTTCTGCGCTGTGATGGCTGATTTTTTTGCTGTGTCCTGACATGGTGCAGAGAATCTCTGGTGTCTCTTCTTGTGAGGGCTCTAGTCTTATCCTGTAAGGGTCCTATATGTCCACCCTCATTTGACTTAATTATGCCCTTACAGACTCTGTCTCCAAGTACAGTCACGTAGAGGATTAGAGCTTATATATAAGAATTTAGGAGACACAATTCAATGCTTATTCTTTAAAGCAGCAGAGTCAGGATTTGAATCTAAGTAGTAGCTTAGCACCGGAACTCGGCTCTGAACATTTTAAAGCTGCCTAAGATTCTCATAAGGATTAGAAATGGTTGGCAATATTTTCTCCAAGACCGTGTGTTCCCCACTCTTTGGCATATCTCTCTTACCTGCCTCTACCAAATCTTTTCCACGTCCAACCCCTCAGGGTTCATTTCAAGACTATTTCCTTCCGAGGGTATTTCCTTATGTATGAACAAAATGCCCTGTTATGGTATGGTGTCTCCTCAAAGCTCATGTGTGAGACAATACAAGAAGGTTTAGAGGTGAAATGATTGGGTTATGAGCGTCTTAACCCAATCAGTGCAGTAATCCCATGAAAGGGATTAACTGAGTGGTGACTGTGGAAAGGTGGGGTATGGCTGGAGGAGGTGGGTCATTGGGGGTGTGCCTTTGGAGTGCATATTTGGTGAGCTGAGCTTAGTTTCTCCTTAAGGACAGTTTCTCTGTCCTGGGCTGCTTTCCTCCACCACACTCTGCTGCCATGATGTTCTGCCTCACCTGGTACCCTGAGGAATGGACTTGGTCTTCTGTGGATTGAGAGCTCTAAAACTGTGAGCCCCCAAATAAACTTTTCCTTCTCTAATTGTTCCAGTCAGGTCTTTTGGTCATAACAATGAAAAAGCTGACTAAAACATGCTCCAAAGAAGAGGAATGTTCTTCCCCACCCAAATAAAGGAATGTTAGTTATTGAGCATGTCACTGACAGTTTTAAGAGAGATTCTGTACTTATCTGTCAGATAACCTTTTGGGGAGGTTTGAAATTTGAAATATGAGCTTATAGTACATCTTATTTTCTACAAGTTTGGTTTATATCGTATTTGATGCTTCAGAACAACAGTATTTCTGATTTCTGAAAATCCCCTTTTTTTCAATATATATTGCTTCTACTTTTTTATTAACAAATATTTACTGAACAATTTTTATGCTTAAGACATGAAATATGAATTTAATGGTCCTCCCTTTCAAAGAAATTAGAGGAAATTAGGTATTAGTGGAGAAACAGACTTGCAAAAAATTAACTATAATCCAAGTATAATATGTAATATCTCAAAAGAAAGATCTAAAAATATATGATATAAAATTTCAGAAAATGAAATCAGGTAAGAGCTTGGAAATATTTTTATTTGATTTTATTCTGTGCACAGTGAGGTACCCTTGAAACCTTTTGAGTTGGTAGACAGCTTGATCTGATTTATTTTCAGAAACACCTTTCTAAAATAAAGTGGAGTCTGTAGGGGAAGAGAGTTCAGGCTATTATAATTGCCCTCAGATAAATCCTAAAGAGAAGCAAAATTGTAAATAGTAGAACAGTTTTTATAAGTCAAATACTTTTATAAGTCAAAAAATAGTTTGATGTTTGAAAGCCACATTCTCATTTAAAAAATGGTGTTTTCCTACAGTTTATCACAAGGAACACATTTGATCAGGATATTATTTAAAATATCTAATCAGTAGTATGTCAGGGCCTGGAAATCAGAACAGGAACTGACCAATAAACATTGAACAGTTCATAAGGATATAAATAACAGGTGTGACCACATATTTATTGACTGAATATTAGACCCAAACACCTTTGCTTCTGATATTACACTCATGAAGCCCATAATCTGAATGATTCTGCTTGTAAGCACACTTCATAAATTACATAATAAATTTCCAGTTCCTTAATTATTGATTTATTTTTATAATATACAGCTGAAGATCAGTGTAAGATACAGAATTGGTATAAATTTTGTACTCATCTATAAAATTTGTTGTGTCAGTTGGCCTATGTGGTCTTAGAGAAGGCAAACAATTTATATTTGCTATTTTATGATATTAAAATATTTGCCTAACTTAAAAATTCCTAGAAGTTGATGTATTGATGGATCATTAATAGTGTGGATTTAGCTGGGTGCAGAGATGCACACCTGTGATATCAGTCTCTAGGGAAGCTGAGGCAGGAGGATTGCAAGTTCAAGGCCATCCTGGGCAACTTAGTGAGACCCTGCCTCATGAAAAAAAGTAAGGGGATGAGGCTGGGAGTATAGCTCAGTCATAGAATGCCCCTGGATTTAATTCCCAGAAAGAGGGGTGGGGGAGGGAGAACTAAGGGCTAAGGATGTAGCTCAGTGTTTTATCACCCTGGGTTTAATCCCCAGTAACACTAACACACACACACACACACACACACACACACACACACACACGCATGCACGCACGCATGCACACACACACACAAAGAAAAAGAAAATAAAAAGAACTAAAGGTGTAGCTCAGTGATAGAGTGCCTTTGGGTTGAATCCCCAGTAACAATAACAAAATAAAGCAAAGCAAAGCAAAACAAAACAAAAACAGAAGCAACCAATGTTGATTATAGCTATGTGCTTCATAACTTAGAGATGATTTTTTTAAAAAAAGCATGAGTTTTTCTCACACACACATACACACATATATGACATGAAAATCTTAATAACTGGTATAATATTTACTTGTCAAAATCTGTAGCATGGCCATCTACCTACGCCTAAAGCCAGGTGCACCTGTAAACTCATATATATATATATATATATATATATATGTATATATATATATATATATATATGAGATGGACATCATTCTGCCTGTGTCATAATCCAATTCTAGTAGTAATGAGTCATTCTGTGACAGGGTTTTACAAATTTCTGATGACTCCATCTTTGGAAGCTCTGTTACAACTAACATTTGAAAAGTTCTGCTTGAGCTCAATTCACCTTGATTTATAGCACATGCATTCTACTTTAGTGCAAAGCTTTTCTAACTCTTATAAGTTCTAGAAAACTTCTTTCCACTTTCGTTTTGATTATTCTTTTAACCTACCTCCCCTGCTTCTTCCTCAAATCAGTTTTTTCAAAGTTACCCACCCATGACCTCTGAGGGATTAAAAAAAATATTTGGCATCCGACACCCATTGACATTTGCAGGGACCAACTGGAAACTCGATTTGCTTGTTATCTTCTTGCTCACTTCATTTCCCAGACCACTTACTGATGCTGCAATAACGTCCAATCTAAGCCATGGCCAACACTGTACCCTGAGTGTGCTGGCTTTCCCTTCCCACTCAATTGTGTAAAGATGGTGGGTAATTTAGGGCAGACAAAGTAGTAGAAGGGGAATGAGAAGAATGCTAAATGGCTATAACCTAAATGATAGAGAATGTCTTTTTGATGAACACTAATGAGCTAGTGCCTACTTCGGGGAAAGTACATTACAAGGACTTTAAGAGAGAACATTATGACCAGCACCTGTAATTCTTGCTTATGTTCACAAGAACTGTCAGCACATCCTGGCTCTTGTACTGCTAATGTTAAGGAAGAGCATGGATGGGAAACAAATGGCAGAACTTGGGGAAGTGTTTCATTCTTTTAAAAAAAAATAAATAAAAAAGGCAGATGGAGTTTTGAATACAACTAGCTAAAAAGTATGAAAGGATAAGAGTTCTGGCTGTTTGAGGGAGAAAATAAGAACTTTTTGTTTTAATTGTAAAAAAAAATCGCTTGAGGTTGTCTGAGGAGCTTAAAGCAAAAAGCATTGAGAAATGGGAGTGAACAGTAAGATAGGGTTTGTGTAACAAGTACCTCAAACCACAGGAGTCACGTGGGTTCTTTCTGCTCTGCTACTCTTGATTACTTGTCAGAGGGTAGTACATTTAGCTTCCCCCATCCTGCAAGGCCACTCAGACATGTGCAAGCTGGAGTAGTCTTTATTCACAATGTCTTTACAAAGGCTTATGCACCAGAGCAGCAATGGCAATTTGGTGGACTACTGCGGGGGTCCAGCATATAGCTCTTACCCCACCCTCACAGGACCTCTTACCATGGATGATAACAGAAGGATTCAGATGCTAGCAGACACTGTGGCTACTTTGCCTCGAGGACGAAAGCAGGTATGATAACTTTTTTTTTTTTTTTAAAAAAAAACCTTAAAAGTGTTTGTGTTTTCTTGAGAGTAGAGTGATATATTCATCTGACTTCATACTAATCAGAATTAGTGACCAAGCCTAGGGGTGAGGAAAGAGGCAAGGTGCCCACAGATCTAGTAGACCAATTCAGAGATGTGAGACCAGAATCAAACATCTATTTTTCCATCTTAAAAGACTGTTTTTCTCATTTGAAGAGGTGCTCAAGTAAAATGAAAATCGTTGGGCATGAGAATGATTTGATCTTTCCCTCTTTTTGTTTTCATTGATTCTTTTCTTCCCATCCTCACTATTCCCAGTCCTTGACAATAATTTCAGTTTATAATCAAAACAGGATTCTTTTTCTCTTGGAAAAATTATGTGCACTAAGTTATTTTTCTTCACCGCTAGGGACTGGCACATTCCTCATGCTCTTGGGAAGGATGGCTTTTTTGGATAGGTGAGTGCGGGATAGAGTGCCACTTCAGCTATTTAGTAGCTGTGGAATCCTGCACAAGTCACCAGTCTAATATTCAGATTGCTTTCTTGTAAAATGAAGATAATGGTAGAAGTACCCTTGTTAGGCTCTGTGATTCTTAGGTAAGGAATATGCAGTACCTAACAATGACAGACTGTGCTTATGAAAGGCTAAATTCTGTTATTTAAAAATTTTTATTGCAGAATATTTCTCTAAAGATGAAAACTCATTTAAAAAATCCAAGTCCTGAATTTATTCTGATTTTTTTGTCCTTCAGTTTCTAAATGATAGCATATTTTTATGATTTTCTCTTAGATTTGTTATATCCTGTTATTTAAACTTTTAAAAAGCACTTATTTAGAAAATATTCAGAATTGCTTTAGAGCATGATTTTTCCCCCTTAATCTTGTGTATACATCACGTGCACCTCTGAATCCTTCTGATATCAGGATCTTGGAGTTATAGCATGGAGGGAGAGTCATGATCTTTTTTAGTGATCCAATGAGTTGAGTCTTTGGTATTTTTCACAGTGAAGATAAGAATGTGATTTGCTATGACCCAGATTTTTCATCTTTCTCAATCCAAAGGGGTTTTACAGTACAAAGTTTAATATAATGATGAACATTTCCATCAATTGACAATCAATCTGAAAATAAAGCAACAAGAAAGCACCAACATCTTTATTCAGTTTTGAGATATAGAGTGGCCTGTTTTCCTTTCTCTCTATTTGCTTGAAGCTATCATATTAAATATGATTCATTCGACTAGGCCATGATTTCATGCTTTTGGTAGAATACTTACTGCTAAAGTTGGTCATTTTTGAATCAGAGTTGAAACTTACTTCCCACCCTCCATGTCCTCCACACCTGTAACTTTACTTATTTTCTTTGCTTTTTCAGCTCAGACATTTCAGTGCAATAGATAGTTTCTGTGCACCTACAAGAGGACAGATGTCATGCTACCCATAGGAGACACAGATTGGGCAGCACATTTGTGGCCTGGAGGGGTTACAGTTTAGGAAGTGGAATGAATAAGCATTACACAAAGTAAATCGATATAAATCCTTTCATCCAGGTAGCAAGTCTTTGAATACACACTTGAAGGATATTACAGAGGAAGGGAATGATTATTGCTGAGGCATCATCCTAGTGCCTGGGGTCAGGATTGTGTAACAATAGTCACAGTGCCAGTGGGACCCCATGCATGGGCAGGAGGTGCGAGGAGACCTCAGACCTGGGCTGCTTTGCAGAACATTTGGACAACTTCCCCTGAGAAAGCAGTACAATCTTCCCTTGGTATCCATGGAGGATTGGTTCAAAGACACCCCCCCCTCACCAATGAATGTCAAAATCCAGGGATGCTCAAGTCACTGACATAAAATGGCATAATATTAGTGCATAAACTAGGCATGGCCTTCCTTATTCTGTAAATCATTTTTAGATCACTTATAATGCCTAGTATTATGTGAATCTATATAAATAGTTGTTATATTCCATTCTTTAGAGAATAATTATAAGAAAAGTCTGTACATGTTAAGTGCAGATCCTGTAGTTTTTCATTGTTTGAAATTTTTCAGTCGGTAGTTGATTGAATCAACAGATGCAGAACCTGCAGATACAGGGAGCTGACTGTGATGTGACCTGTCCAGAGACCACTGAATGTGTTTGAACAAAAGAGAATTTAGGAACTTTATTCTAGAAACTGGGTGCGTTTGGTGACTAGAAACTAGATGTGAAGGGGGAACTTGTGCATTAGTTAGAGAAAGAGGAAATGAGACAATGGAGAAGAGACAGAAAGACTTGAATATCAAAGGTATTGAAGACAGAGGAGGCACATTTGACTTTAAGCCTGAGTAGCATGAGTTAGAAAAAGGCAATCAGTAAAAGAGATCTGATTATCGGTGGAAGTTAAAAAGAGGATTTAGGCATATTAATGTATGTGTGTGTGTGTGTGTGTGTGTGTGTGTGTGTGTGTTTATACACTCATGAGTGCCACATACAACCCAGACCAATCAATGTATGTGTATGCTCTTCACTTTCCTAGTTCTTCTCTTCCACTTCTGTCATATTCTCAGACATCCTGGACTTCCTCTATTCAAAGAGCTCTTTCTTGCTGTAATGAACATTGCTTTTAAAACAAAACCAAACCAAACCTCTGGGTTTATACAATCTTCTGATTCTATACAATTTTTATCAATGAAAGTTGATTCCAATTTATCCCAACATTTTGGAATTTTCCAAATGGATGTTCACTGTGCAATGAATGATTCAATGTCTTTGCTTGTTGAACATTTTCAATCTGTAGTTGGTTGAATCCACGGATGTAGAACCATGAGGACATAGAAAGGACACAGAGAGCCACTGTATGTTTGAGCAGTAGAGAATTTAGGAATCTTATTCTAGAAATGTGGTGAGTCAGTGAGTAGAGACTAGTTTGGGGAGAATGATTACCCTTTTGGCACTGACTGAACAGCAGGCAACAAGATCCCTGGGAGGCATTCACAGTAGCAGGTGCTTTGCGGCCCACTGTTATTTTCAACACTGGGAGGGCTGACGTCAACAATTCATACTTCTTGTTATTGTTGGCTTTGGTTTCTGCAAAGCTGTATCTGGTTAGCTTCTAGTTTCAGATTAATCTTTAGAATCAGTTCGTGTTTGCATTCAGAATTGTTTAAAAATAAATTTCTGTGTGTGCAGATTATTTCAATAGCTGCATTTGTAGGAAGCACCAGACATCCCAGTAAGGCTTCTAATTTTGAGCACAGTTTTAGGGAGGAAAAATTCCTGGAATGGAAAACTCTTTAGGAAGAAGAAAGAAGGATAGTTTTTGTTAATTGGGGCGGGGGGGGGGCAAAGGTACAGTGACTGTGTCTGACCGAAAGCAGTTTTTATAGAATGCTATCATGAGAACCAGGAATCCCTCACATGGGCAAGAAGCTTGGCTGTGTGTTAGTGGCACCACAGATGGATACCTTTTGCGTGTTTTTTTTTTAGTTATGAAATTATTACTAAATAGGCAATTTCTGGATGACTGATTTCACATGCAAGTTCAGATAAGGAATTTGGGCTGAACTCTGTAATGTGTATTTCTCGGTTGGTTCTGCCCTTTAAGAGCTTTTAGTATTTCTGTCAGCACATCTGTCAGGGACCATATCTCCCAAGGTTCCTTCTAGAGGACTGAGACTATCTCATGATGTTAGGTAGATAACTGTGTTTATTTCACTACAAAGGAATTTTTAAAAATATATTCTTTGATTTATTTTGTGGCATTTAAAAGGTCCATGAGTCTGCTGAGAAGCTGCAAATTCTGCTTAGGTTCCTTAAGGGCACTTACAAGTTAGAAAATTGACATCAGCTCAGTCATTGTGTTGTATCTTTGAACAGTCTCTGGAAGCCCTGTTGTCCTAATGCTCCTGACTCAAAAGTGGATGAGGCGCGATTCATGGAACAATTGAGAAGTAAAGATGAGACAGGGGACTGGAAAGAGCAAAACTCATACTTTGAGACTTTCAAAACATTAAAAACAAAACAAAACAAAAAAAACCCACCTGTGTTTCTATATACTCTCCTAATTCCACTCTTTCAGGAAGTGAGAACTCAGAGCTGGATAAGGAAGTAACCATGTGTAACTTAGCAGCAGAAGTGGCTAGAGTGTTGAACTTTGAGCCTCTTTGAAGCAAACAAGCTATGTGGCTGAGGGGCAGATTTCCCCTGTCTTTTGCTAACTGACAGCTGAAGTCAGTTTGGTCTTGGTTTCTCACTTCATAGCAGGACAAAATTACATTTTGAATATTAATGCCTGATCTTTTAAGTCATCTGACTGAAAACAGAAGAACGATGATAAGTTCAATGCCAGGCGTCATTAGTGGCCAGTGAGGAGATAAGGAACTTTGTGTATTCAGCCGTCATAACCAAATGTGTGCTTTGCAAGCCTGCCAAATTGCTAAACCTAGATTTCTCATATTAGATAATGTGTAATAAAAGACAGCTGTTGCTAGCATATGCCGTGAATTGCACACCAGTTCCTCATTCATGATTTTTGGTGCCTTCACTACAGGTCTGGAGAGGCTCTGGCTGGCAGGGTGGTCTGGGGACCACCAATTCTGTTAGTCACATTTTTGAGCTGCTCACCCTAGGGAAAAGGTGCAAGGGAAATTATTCCAAAGTGTAAGACCCTTGGTAAGACCTTAGACATGCTTAATGTCACTTGGGCAGACAGTTTGGTGGGTGAGCCTTGGGATATTTCTACATCACCTTAGTCTGATAGTGCGGATCAAAATCAAGGAGGCTGTGTGGAGATGTGGCCAATGTCAAAGAATTTGATGGTGTCTAATTTATTCAAATTGACTTTTATTTATGTTAGGTGCCTATAACCAACTCTTTGTTAATCCAGAATGGAAACTTAATTTATAAGTGGAATAAGTCTGATTTTGTGTGTGTGTGTGTGTGTGTGTGTTGTGTGTGACAATAATACAAATGAGTCAGTCCTCAGGAATTGAACACCTGTGTTTCTCATGTTGTGAAAGACAAATATTTTCATCTTTGTATAACTGGCTACATAGAACGGTTAAAAAAGGGAGAGGTGGGGAACTTTCATTCTTATAGAAGTCTCTGATCTGTTTTGTGAACCTAAGAGATTTTAGATTTTTTATTTAAAAGGCCAATTGGAGAAAATCTTGAGGCTTATTAGTGCTCTGATTATAGGCCCAGGAAAAGGGCATTTGAAATTGCCAAGGCTGGACGTTTTAATAATTTATCATCTCTTGCCACCATCGTTCATTCATTCAGCAGTTGTATAGGAAGACATTACTGCCTTACTTGGCTTTCTACTAATGATTTTTCTTTACTTCCTGCTGTTTTGGGATAGAGGGAAGTTTTCCCCCTTCTGTTTGTTTTCTTTTATTTTTAAATCTTGCTAACTATTTGAGATTTAAAACTTTTATCTTTTTTTATGTGTGATTACCTTTGAGTTTTCCTGTGAATGCTTAATTTAATGAAAGACAAAGTTAAAGAATATCTTAATACAACACTCTTGTACTTAGATACTTTAACTTGGATCTTCCCTCGACATTCACTTGCTTGTGTTGTCTAGTGGTTTATTTCTGTTTGTCTCCTTTGCTATTTTTAAGTTCCCACTCTATTCTAGGCCCTGTGATAGGCACTGGGGTGGAAAGTAAAACAAATACTTTTCCCCAAGAGGACTGAAGCATAGAGATGATTATCTACAAGTGTGAAGTATCTGGTCAAATATATACTTCATATAAATATATACACATATGACCCTATGACCATCCATATGTGCATATATAGATAACATGAAGACAAGGTAGCAAGAGCAGTATTTTAAAAATATAAGCCCTAGTCTTGATTACAGATGACATAATTAAATATGGCTAACCTAAGTACTTAAGCATCTGAATTCAAGGAAGAAGGCAAGCAGATGAAGGCAATGAAAATAGATCAAGAAATTGTGAGCACAGTCTAAGGTGAGATTGAGAATGCTCAGAATGTTAAACTCATGGCCCTCCTTCCAAGGAGGAAGTCCACTAACAACTGAATGGTCTCTGTCTTTTCTTCACCGTATACCTCAGGTGCCCAATCAGGTTGTTACAAACCACACATTTCTGTAGGCTTTATGTACTCTTGGGCCTTATAAATCAAAAGTAGATTCTTTTCAGCAAGTCTAAGGATTTTTTTCCCCACTCTGAGCCATTCTGTTTTATTCAGTCTTCAGGGGGATATTATTGAGTTAAGGTCCAAAACTGATAAAAGAGTCAAATAAAACTAATTTACATAAAATATGTGGGATGAGTTCACCTCTTCATTACATTAACTTCATTGACTGGCGGCTGGATTACTAACACTGGGGCACTCCAGAAAATTTGTGAGACTGCTGCATTTGGGACCTGGTCATTTGAATTCCCCAGAGTAACATAGGCTTCTGGGTAACTAGTCAGATATGCATTAATTCTTATATGGATTTTTCTACATCTGGTTCTTATCTTCTACTTATTTTATTTTTTTATCTGGGCTATTTATCTGGATTGGGACATTTTATGCATTTGCTTACATATGACAACCATATTAAGTTGGCAGTTAAATACCACGTTAGCTAGTAGCATGTGCTTATGTTTAGGGTCCTTGGAACAATACTTGAGAATGGGCTAATTAACCTTTCCTAAACTACAAACAAACAAAACAAAGAAACCACACAAAAATCTGCTTCAGTCCCCTAAGAAACAAAGTGTGATTTCTTTATTGACTCTCCTCTGTTAAAATGGTAGAATATATCTTGAAAGTTTATGTTTATGTGATTCTTTTCTTCAACATGCCGAGAAGTGAAGGTGATATTATTTATACCATTTATAAAACCATTCTGAGTTTCCTTTCCTTTCTTGGCTGGGAATCTCACTACATTCTTCCAAAACTATTGCAAAAATAAAAATCGTAAATAGAATTGAGATTTTGAGTCCCTGGTTTCACCTGATTCATGTTTTGTATATGAGTTGTTTCTGTAGAGATTATTTTATCCTGCTAAAAACATTAGCATCCTGAACTATTACACTTAACACAGTTATTTCATCACCATCTCCAAACATCAGAGATTTGGGTTTCATGGCATTTTGTGGGGGCTATTTTCTTTGGATTTGAGTGTGATCATACATTGTTATTGTTCATCTTCAGAGGCTTTAGATGTAGACCAGAGATGAAGTAATATTTCTAAGCTTTGGATTTCTTCCACATTACATGAACTCTGGTCACAGTGCCTTACTTTAAACGAAAAACTGAAAGTCCAGGTCCCCAACTGTTCTTTGGTATCACTAGGGATTGGAAATGACTGCCTGTATGTAACAACCTCCCAGGAGCTGGGCCAAAGAGAGTGGCGAGGAACAAGCTCCTGTATGATTTAGATCAGTTTATATCTGTATTTTAAAGACCTTGAGATAACTGAATGCTTTTTCTGTTTTTCAGATTGCTTTGACTCGATCAAGTTCTTTGGGTGAATTTTCCTGTTCTCAAAGGTAAAGAGATTCAGTTGTTTTTTGGTTTTCCACCAAGATACATAAGAACATAGCTCTCTAGACTGTTGCTAAGACACACACGCACACACACATAACAGGTTCTACAGTTTACACAAATTCCAGTTATTCTTAATTGTTGTAGTGATTTTTAATAATAAATATGTATCAGATGTGATACTCTGAACTTCATGCAGTTTATTTTATTTTATTTTTTATAGAAAGCTTGTTACTGTGGAAAAGCAGGACAATGGAACATTTGGATTTGAAATTCAGGTGGGTAGTTTTCAAATTTTCAAGACTCCCCAGGAAGAAAGTGGAGCAAATAGTGTCATGATGTTTGCAAAGTGTAATGAAGTTAGGATTACAGAGCTATGGAGACTGTGAATTTCATTCAGTAGATGGGTTTTTGGTAGTTTTCCAGAGTGTTGAGTGGTGTCAAAGAAAGAAAACACTGAAGCTGAGAAAATATTACTCCTGAGATATGCACAGCTCCTTGTGCTGAGCTGTTTCCATCTCAGGCTCAAGATAGATCAGAAATACTTTATACAGATGTGCATTTTAAATATTTCCATTCTTTACATGTTTTTACACAATCATGCTCTTATAATAGATACCAGGTTCCAAATCCTCAATATTTGAGAAACACTTGATAGACTGTGTATGTGACATACATGTACTCATGTGTAGTTATTGAAATTTTGATATTGATGATTTCTTAGTGGACATAATGAGAGATTTGTCTTTTTCTTCTGATGAAGGCACTTTATTACTTGAAACATTTAAGAAATTTGACTCTACTCACAGATTCTTCATGATGGTGGGATTTTTTTTTCTTTTTCTTTCTTTCTTTTTGGCACTAAGGATTGGACCTCAGGATGCTTAGTGACTGAGCCACATCCTCAGCCCCCCACCTCTTTTTTTTTTCTTTTGTGGTACTGGGGATTGTACCCAAGGCCTTGTGCATGTAAGGCAAGCATTCTACCTACTGAGCTATATTCCCAGCCCCATGATGTAGGGAATTTTTAAACAGTCTTTGTAGGTTTCAGTGTAAATGTCTAAAATTTTAATTTCTTCTTTGCTGTTTGCTTTTTCATGACTACATTAGGAGAAGTGGTGAGATAGGTCAAATGAAATCTGATCCAGTTAAGCACAATGGTTGTAGTTTAAGCATAACTGTTTCTTTCCACAGCAGTTATACATTTCTTTTAGATGTGTTTTGCAGATTTGAGATCTTAGCTTTTGTGCTGCTTTCAGAAAACTTTGGTGTGATATCAGCCCCACAATTAGAAACTCAGTATGTATTTTAAGATCAGGAACAGGAAGTGCTAAGTAAAACACTTTTTTATGAGTAAAGAAACAAAATGGAATGAATAAGGAGAAAGAGGAGAAAAGTATGCCTTTTACTGTCTGAACTCTTCCACTTTTAAATTTGGTAAAATCTTTAATTTGCCATAATAATTGGTGAAATGCATCAGATTTGTGAAGTAGAGTATTCTTTTATTCCCTGTTCACATGAAACACTATTTATTCTCTGACAGAGACATTGTGTGTTCTGTGACTGGTTCTTTTTAAATGAGAATAATCCTCAGCAATGTGCAGCAGTTGCTACTGAAAACATGATAAATGATTACTTGTGTAGCTGATTTTTCTCATTCTGCTATACTATTTATCACTGCTTCCTTATGTTTCCCTCCCATGCCATAAATACTTACTCTACATGGAACAAGAGTCAAAAGTATCATGAGCAGACAACAGGCCACAGAGCCACTCAATCTTTTAGATAGACATGAGCTGATGGCTTAACCTCTGAGCTACAGCTTGTATGTTATCTTAGTGAGACAGGAAGTCAACAAATAGGGGAAATGCTTTGAGGAATGTTCTGTGGGCCAAAAAGAACCTTACATATCCTCATGTGCACCATGTGTAAAAACATATCTGGGTCCTGGCCTGCCAAGAGAGTGACATTTTGGAGAATACCAGATCCATTTTCCTCCATGGTTTTCCATGGGTGTCCATTTTTACACTGCATATGAGAATAATGCAGTATGATAAGAGCATAGACTTTAGATTCATGTACACTTTGGTTCTTATTCTCTTAATTACTGCCTTATTGGGTCCTTGTGGATTTCTAGTAACACATATAAAGTCTCTAGTAATGTGGTAGGTATCAGTGGATGATCAATATGACAAGTTGAAATGAAGGTCACTGGGCATGAGAAAGGGCAATGTGATCTTTATGTCTCCATGAAATGCAGGTGATCATTCTGTCACTGCTATTGTAATGGGAGACAATAGATCAGTGAGAGAGAACGAGAAAAATATTTAAGTACTAATTTCTGTAACTTTGGAGAGTCTGTTATTTTACTCCTATTTCTAATCCCCAAATTTACACCCATTACGAGTATATTCAGGTGTCAATTACATAAATCAAATTGCTTCCCCTGTATTGTTTTCACTCTGATCCCTGGGGATGGAGGGTAGAACTTCACTGATAATGAAAATTGTTATAACAGTATCTTCCAAAAGGAGTGTCAGTTTTTTCTTTGGTTTATGTACCACATGGACTAGGCCAGCCTCTGTCTCTGAAAGGGTCTGAGCTATAGTGATAGCTTTGGTGGGAAAACTGTTAAAGTCATTTCTGATACAGATGAGAAGTATATTACATCATCTTTTAAAAATCCCTTCTACCTTTAAGATATGGGGACTCTGAATGCCTTAGGGATTGAGCAGAAACCCCTTGGAGGTTAACAGATCAAAGTTTGTAGATGTGACTTGCATATGACTGACATGTGGTACCTCAGGGGTTGCCAAATAAGAAAGAATCAACATTCAACATTAATTTCTGCACAATGAAGCAGTAATGTAATATGGTAATCAAGTATTTAAGACTCAACTCAAAATACTGATTTTGATTTTAAAGGGAGCTAGACTCCATAACTTAAATTTTTTAAAAAGAACAATATGTTTGTTTTGAGTAGTTGGGATGCTGTACATAGCACACATTTTCAGTATTTTGGTATAATCTGAAAACAGAAACAAAAACCCAACATCAACAAACTACTTGTGTGCCACACTGAAGTAAGAGGCAAAGCCTAACTTTTTCTAATTTGGGTGACTGATAAACTAGTAAGAATTCAGGGAAGGCATAGTAGAGAGTGCTTAGAAATGAAATTAATGGAGTCAATCATAGCATTTGTGAATAAATGCAGGGAAGATTGTCATTATTTACAGAATTATGTTTTAAAATAATCATTGCTGGCATGTCTCCCTTGCTGAATATATACTGTTCCATATTCTTCTATGTTGAGTGCTTTAGCTTATAAGAACTACATAAGGATTTTGCTCTTGGCCACCATAGTTTTATCCCATGGAGAAATAAGAAACTTAATTTTTCTTAATAAATATGTAATGATGATAGCATCAGGTGGTTTCTTAGTCTTGAAAACAGGAAATATTGAGCCACTCTGATCCCACTTTCTTTCTCATGCCAGATGTTTTTTTATGAATGAAGTTGGTTGCACATTGTCTGGTAATTGCAAAATTGCTACCTTTGATTCAACCTGTAGTCAAGAAAGCCTTTCCAAATTGTCCTTTGCATTTACTTATTTACCACTTAACAATAATTGACACAATTTCATGTTTTCACACATATAGTTTGAGTGTTTTGAGTAGTAACTCTGTATCTCCTTAAATTTTGTAGACCAACAGGCTCCAGAATCAGAACATCTGCTCCTTGGAATTGTACACTATGATCTGCAAAATACAGGAGGACAGTCCAGCTCACCTTGCTGGTCTGCAAGCTGGTAAGGTAACTTTGCTCCTGTTAAGAAAAGAGCCATTTGAATAGCTAGAAAAGAAAGCTTTTGGATAGTGAAGGTCAGGTGGTGATTGTTGCTTTAAATATTCTTGAACGATTCCAAGACGGTGTGGAGCTTGCTTGTTATGTTTCATTTGCATGTCAGGAGGGATTATTTAACTAACCGATATAATGTTCAGTTTTCTTGGCATCTCCCAGGTGATGTCCTTGCAAATATCAATGGTGTGAGCACAGAAGGCTTTACACACAAGCAAGTGGTTGACCTGATCAGATCCTCAGGAAACATGCTAAGGTAACTATCCATTTAGTTCCCCTAAGGTTTCAAAGATGTTACATTCACTCACAATGCTTGCTGAGTGAATGAATAGACTTTTTGTCTAAGGATCACCACAGGGGAGACAGCACACTGCAGCTTTGGGATGGGGTACACATATTTTCATCAGTTCCTTTTGTTTTTCAAGGTTTCCACAGGCTTGAACATATTGTCAACACCTGAAGTCAGTGGGTATCAATAGCCCCAATGTCTTTGTGAATTTACAAATGCTTTTTCAATGTCAAATTCAATTCAACTGGCACACATTCTTTGGACTGAAAAAAACTAGTTCAGTTTTCATGGTTGATATAACCTTGTAGATACAACAAATAAAAGGTCAGAAGACTAAGTTTTTCCCTCTTATGCCACCAGCCACTCATTTTTCTCTTATTTCATTTGGGAGAAAGAATCAAGTTTTGTTCAACTCTCCCAACCTTGAAACACAAACACTTCTACCAATATTCCAGAATTATTTTTATAAGATATTGGTTTTTCCAATTAGAGACTTTGACTGATTTCCAGATCAACATTAAGAGTCTCCATGAGCGAAAACTGCCTCAAGGGAAAAACAGCATCATCATCTTCTATCATAGCATTCCTAAACCCTCTCTCAGTAGTTAGAAATTAACATTCACCTATTCATTAAAATTATACTATGGATAAATACTACGTAACTAGTGGTAAGTTCCAGAGAGGCAAAGAGGAAGACCCTCTTAGAACTCTATTAATTGTGGAAGGAGATGGATAAGAAAATCCTGAAAAATATTTTTTTTCACATTTTGGTTGTTGATAACTGCTACAAGGAAAGTAAAATAGGGCAAGGGGAGAGAATACCAATGAAGAAGTCTGCTTGTTCAGTTTTAGATGTTTTAAATGGTCTTTTCTAAAGAGGGAAACTTGGGGCCAAGACTAGTGGAGAGAAGATTGGTCATAGGAAGTCTTAGTAAGCGCATTCTGGGTAAAGAGAGAGGCCTCTGAGCCCTCAGAATGGGGTTGGCAAGTGGAAGCGACAGAGGAAAACCCAGTGTAATAGGTAGCTGGTGGGTTAGTGAGAATATACAAAATGAAGACAGAGTTGGCCATGAAGCAGATCGTGGGTCTCAGCAACTATGCCAAAGAGTTTAGATTTTATTCTCATTGAGGTGGGTCCAATACTATCCCATCATTCTTCACAGCTACTTAGGTTGGTCTTATTCCTATCTATGCATGAAGTGCCTGAGGCTTAGAGAGGACCTTGTTAAGGTTACCCAAATAGTCAGTGGCAGGGCTGGATATGGTCACCTGCTCTAGATACCAGGATCCATTCTCTTCAGCTACAACTCTCATCATGAGCTGCTGAAAGAATTTGGTGGATACTCTTTGATACTTCAGGGATATGTTGATGGGTGTGCATGAGTGGTTTTGAGGGATGATTGGTGGGGGTAAATGACTAAATCAGTTCTGTGGGTTCTGTGAGTTCAGGGAAAAGATGGGGGTACTCCAGAGAAACTTGGATCCAGAAGGCAGGAACCATGTAGAGTCAAAGAGAAAATGCTAGCAGAGTCAGAAATGTATGCTTCACATAGGTGAAGGGGGCAGACTGCAGATAATAGATGGGGATGATACTTGAGAGTCCACAGATCAGGCAAATGGAAGGCAATCTGCACAAATACTGAAGGAAGGGCCCACTGAGGTCTGCAGGTTTTCCCATGCATATCTATTATGTGAACAAGTCAGGCCCACATTAAGAGTCTCAGTGACAGAGGTTCACAGCAATCCCCTGTATGGCTCAGAGAATCGAGACAGTCTTAATTAGAAAGCAGACAGCATTTTGGCTTGTTGTCAGCTCATTATCTCAGGTATGATGCTATTAGAAATAGAGGAAAATTGGTCTCCACATTTTATGCATTTACCATGCCTTCTGAAATTGCTTGCATCTTTATAAATACAGTTACAGCCTAGTTATCAGAAAGAATTTGAACCAGTATTTTTAAAATGCTTAGGAGTGATTCATAAATGATTGATAGTTTCGTAGTCAAAATAAAGGTAATTTGAGCACACAAAACAAACCAAATCACTCAGGATAGAATAAGTCTTCTATTATTAGAAAAGCATTTGGCATAGGAAGAAAAGAACATTGTTAAAGCGATAATTCTGGGAATAAAGTTTGTAAACTAAAGGTTTGAGAAGAAAGAGTCATACAAAGGTTATTATTTTATAGTCGTTCTGGTTCTTTTAGTTCTTGTTCTCAAGTGATAAGGCAATTTACGGAGGTAAGGCCCCCCAGAATCCCAGGAGGAAAGGATTGCCGCCCATGTCAAGATATAGCACATTGATCCCACTGTTGGGAGAGCCCCAGAGTCTGCTGTTTTAGTCATACCTTTTTCTTCATAGTGTAGGGTCTGGAGTTTGGCACATGCTAGATGCCCAATAAATAATTACCACATGCATGAGCTGATTCAGCCTGTCCCAAAAGAATAGATTCTGGTAGAGAGCAGCCATTGTTATCACATAGCAATTTTATCAAATGAAATAAAACTTAGGAATTCACCAGGATCTTTTCATCTACACTTTCAAGGGGAGCTCTCCCCCACTACACATTTTATTTCTCCAAATGTAGTGAGAACATTTGGCTTAGATCCCAGGTACTTGAAGGACCATGGAAGTGTGACATTTATGTTGCATTTTTAGTGTGGTCTGTCCTCCAAGTGTCAAACTCCATCAAGATGAAACTCATCCAAATGAATCACTCACATTATTTACCCCCAACCTTTTTTCCTCCTTAAAAACAGGATAGAGACTCTTAATGCAACAACCATTCTCAGAAGAACAGAACTTGAAGAAAAGCTGCAGGTTTTAAAGGTAATTTGATTCAATACAGTGGGGTACATTTTTCATCCTTGAATGAGTGAGTGTAGAATAAAGATCTATTTGAGGAATTGAGATAGCCCTTGAAGATGAAATGTTATGATGAATCTGAACTGCTAAATTATCAAGAGCTACACAATTGCCTTTGCAGGAATATCAAATTCTGTAAATAGGTATAAATCACCTTCTTCCTTCCTCCTTCAGTGTGTCTATGGGGCTCAGAAAGGCAATAGGAAGGCACATCATTTGAAGGACTTTTCACTGATGCACCTGTGATCTCTTTTGATTTACATTTTTTTGTTTGGAGAAAAAAAATAAAGAGGACTTGTGCAATGTCCTCTCTTGGTTCTTCCTTAAGCAGAGACCATCTCTCTTTAATGCTTTTGCTATCCTTCAGCCTCCTTTTCATTGGAAAACACTACCAACTTCGAAGGAGGGAAAATATTTCCAAGAGACAATGCACAACACTGGATATTCAGTGAAAATCTCCTGAGATGGTTCTTTAAGGGTCTTAAAAACTCATTTTTCTAGGCTGAGGAGAGTCTCCCAAGTCATGAAGTCCAGATATGTTCACATGTATGTGAGGCATAGCCTTGCAGACCTTCCCCTGACCCCCAGTGACCTCTTCCTCCTAGGATTCTTGCATGGCAGTGAGTTGACCTGTCTGAGCAGAGATGGTGAGGCTTATCACAGTTCATTTATTTGCGATTTGTTTTAAAACAGCTACCCTTTATTTGTTTTCTTCATAAAGTATGTACTTATTAATTATCCATTAATTATCTATCCCAAGAAGATAGATTCATTATATTTTATCTTGCATCCTCTTCCTTCATGTTCAGTACTTTAACAAGCTGTTACCTTTTTCAACAGCAATGGTTTTGATACTTCTGTCATTTTGCTCATTCCTGTGAGTTTTTGAGTCAATTTTAAAAATTCCATTAAAAAAACAAACTTTTTTGAGATTTAGATATCAGTTTGATTACATCTATCAAACAAATGAGATGGATTAAAATCTTTATGGCTTTTTTTCACTTTGAACAGAATTTTCAGTCATTTTATTCAGGGCTTTTGAGTACTTCAAAATATTTTGTATTTTTTTTCATGCATTTTCACAAATATTTTATTATGTTTACTCATAGATATGCTCTAAGATTTCTTTCTGCAACAATATAATCTTTTTGCAATTATTGCTACTAGTTTTTTTTTTTGTATAATTTTAAATCCAGTAGTCATACAACTTACTTTATTTGGATAATAACTTTATAAATCCCTTAAATTTTTTTTACATAAGTATCTGCATCTAATGAAAGTTTTGCCCCTTTAGTTCAATAACATTATTATTAGTAATATTTATTATTGTTATTGTTGGTGGTGCTAGGACTGCACCTAGGGCTTTACACATGCTAGGCAAGCATCTACCACTGAGCCACAAACTAAGCACCAGTTCAATTATTCAACTAATTTATTTTTCTTATCTTATAGCATTGTCTAGGATCTTCAGTAAGTTATAAATAGTAGTAGCTTTTTTCTTGAATTCAAAGGAAATGCTTCTAATATTTTCTCATTAAATTTTTATCAGTCATAAGAAGTGCTTCATATTATATATAGATTTTTTAAACTGTCAAAGTTAATTTGTGCAAAAGAGAGATAAATGTTTGGATTATGGGTAATGTATACATATGCAAAATCAATTTTTCTATGTTATTGTATTCAAATATTTTGTTAAATGATATAATTTCTAACAAATTATGTGTAGATTATTTGAGGTTTTCTATAAAGATAATATCTGTCAAAATGACATGCAGTTACTTTTGTTACTTAACTACACTGGCTAGTACCTACCACATAAGATAAATAGAAAAAATAATAATAGTAGGTAAGCTTGTTTTGTTCTTGATTTTTAAAAGAAATGTTTCAATATTCTCCTACTAGGAATAAGCTCTTTCTATGAAAATACTTTCCAGATTAAATAGGTTCCCCTCTACCTCACATTTTCTGGTAGTTTTTATAATGCTTATGTATTAATTTTCAGCACATACCTTTTCTGCATCTGTAAAGATGGTCTTCTTATTTATTCATTTAAAAATATCAGTCAATATTATGAATAACAAAAAAAATCAGAAACAAAAGTATGGTGAATGACATTTAGAGATTTTTTGATGTAAAACCACACTTTTATTTCTATGATAGGCCCAATTTGATTTATCCTTGAAATTTATAATTATTTTTTCTTATAGGTTTGATTTGCTATATTTTTTGAAATGGCTTTATTTTACAGGTAGTCTGACCTATATTTTCATTTTCTCAGACATCTTTTAAAATTTTAGTATCAAGTTTACTGGATTTTTTAACATGAACTGGGGACTGCCTTCTTTTTTTCTTTCTTGTAATGCCATCTGAATCATCTGTACTTGAGATTCAGTTGTGGTGAGAATACTTTTTAATTGATGTTTCAATTCTTCTTATTTGCAAGACAACTCAGTTTTTCTTTTTCTTTTCTTTTTTGAACTGTTTTGGTGGTTTACATTTTTATTGATAAAGTTTTAAAAATTTTAAATATATTGTATGAAGTTGATATATACACACACACACACACACACACACACACACACACACACACACACACAAACACATACACACACTTTTTATTTTTTAGTGCTGGAGAATGAACCAGGGTCTTGTGCATGTGAGACTAGCACTCTCCCAACTGAGCTGTGTCCCAGCCCCAATAAATACCTCTTGATCTCTGTCACAAATGTGATTATGTCCTCATTTTCTACCTTTTATGCACTCCCCCATCTATCTCCCCTACCACCATCATTGGTAATTTCTCTAGGGGTCTATTTTTTTTTAAATCTTAAAATACCAATATTTGTATTGGAGACAATCTATTATTTTTTTCTGTCTACTTTCATGATTTCAAAAATATTTATTGAGATACAGTTTATCTGTATGTATTAGGTTTCCAAATTTATACTGCTTAGAGCTCTCAGTTTTGGTCTAAAGACATGTGACTATATTCAGATTTGGAATACAGTCACATGGATCTTTTTGACTATTACATCTTTACCACTTCCTACATTATCATCTTGAATTCCTGTTAACCATATCTTAGAGTCTCTTGATTTATCTTTCTTAGTAATATCTTCAGTAACATTCTTATTATCTCCATTCCAATAGAATGTATTCTTTCTATTCAATTTTAAAATTTATTTATATTTTATTATCAAGTAGTTTTTCATGTGTACCTGTTCTTGTTTCCTTTCTTTGTTTCAAACTTTCTTTTTCTTATGAATATTGATCTCATTTATCTCTCTCAGGGGATTATAAGCATTCTTATTTTAATGACTTCTTTGGATAATTTTTTGAAAATATATATTTTTTTTAGTTGTTGAAGGACCTTTATTTTACTTATTTGTTTATATGTCATGCTGAGAATTGAACTCAGTGCATCACACATGCTAGGCAAGAACTCTACCACTGCCACATCCCTATCTCTTCTTTGGATACTTTGCTCTTTTTATTTTGCTTGTAGAGAATCCATGTATTGATCATTAATTTTATGATTTTGCTTTCATTAAACATCTGTGGGAATTTTGGAGTTTAAACCTCCTGCTTTCCTTGAGTCTCCTTCAGCTAAATGTTATAGGTGGACAGTTGCCTCCACCCAGCACTTTGAGACTCCCAATCCAGAGCCAGTCTGATGGTTGGATGCCTAGCCTGGAGAGTCAGTGTGGGACTCAGCTCAGGACATGAGAATATGCTTATGTACTCCTTTCTCTCTAGGTAGATAGCTGTAGCTTTTCTCAACCTCATTTTCTTTGCATGAAAGTTTTAGCCATGTTTCATTTCTTAAGCAGGGAGCTTGACTCAGTCTTGTGTTTCAGACAGGTGCATTTAAACCTTGTACTGACAGAGGATATGAATTTATAGTTGCCTCTTCCAGCTTCTCTAGGCCCAGCTTCTCTAGGTTCATTTCTACGTATGTCTGACATTTTTGTTCTACTTCTAATTTTGAAATTGTGAGATTTTTCGTTCATCTCTTGAGTCAGAAATGTCTGTGTATGAGCTAGAGCCAAGGTCAGGCTGTCTTCCCTTCTGCATGATGACATTTCTTTGTGCATCCCCTACTGGTGAGCATTCTATTCCCCAAAGACTCTTTGTGGGGCCAAAAGTTCTTCTTTAGAAACAGTGGTCCTTTCTGAGTCACATTTCCAGGGATTCCCTTTCTCTTAACCTATGATTCAGATGTAGAATATGAAACCAGCACATCTGATGGACTAGCTGAGATATCTAGTTTTAAATCTAGCTCTGCCATTTTCTATTTTTGTAGCCCTTAAAAAATATTTTGCTGTACCATAACTGTATTTTCTAGTCCATGACATTTTGAGGGGAAATTATAAAAATTAAATAGCATATTATCTCTGAAAGTACAGTAAATGTACTAAAGCCAGGGAGAAGTTTGGTTTTATATCTCATGTAGATTGAAAACACTTGAAAAATATTTGGAACCAATCTAATGTGTGATAGTTGCAGGTCCTTTCATGAAGCCAGTTTCTGTGTGCTCTTTCATGCAGTATTCAAATATTATGCCAGTTTCTCTGTATCAGGCCCTAAACTGGGCTCAGTCAAACAATGTGGCCCAGGATGGCTAGAACTCATGTAGTTCTCATGGGATGATGACAGTTCATATTTATTCAAATATACAATGTGCTATCAATAACACAGGAAGAAATAAACTCTGAGGAAAATAAGGAAACTTAGTTATAGACTAAAAACTCTTAGTCACTTTGACACATCTGCTCTTTACACTGGTATTTTCATGGTGTTAAGTGATGACATACTTAGATGACTGGGCCAGATCAACAAATTAGCTATTTTAAAACCTTTATGTTTGCAAAAATTATATGCTTGGCAAGCCCTGGCTTTGTATTTTTGGATAGTAAGTTCAGGAATATTACTTCATTTTCTTTCTATATTTAGTTTTGACTGTCAACCTACTATTATGCTTCTCTACTGGACTCTGTTCCCTTGTAGGAGATAAATCTCTTTAAGAAAGAAGAAAGGAGTAGGTGTATATTCCAGTTCTCCCTAGTTCTATACTTCTGGATCCCTGATTCTCACCCTCAGGTATCCACAAGCTTAGGAAGTCAAGGACTGTGACTAAGGCAGCTCAGCAGTTTTGTACCCATTAAAGATGTTATCACTCTGAAGGAATAAGAAATTAACCGAGCCAAGCATTTTATTACTTTGATTTATTGTTTGCATATTATATTGGCAAACATAAGGATTACTTTTTAACTGTTACCATTATTGAGGCTGGGAAGATTCCAGCCCAGTTCTTGTTCAGTCCTTGAAGAGTGAGTAATGACCTATGTTCCCCTTATGCATTTAATGATCTTTTTTGCAATTTTATTATTTTCTTTCCCTTAAACTTTTCCCTCTCCAATGTATTTTTTTTTCACTTTCTTTTTAACCTTCATCTAATCCTCCAGCTTGCTTTGAACAAAGGACTGCTTATTTCCAACTAGGCTGTCTTTCTTTTAGGATGAGTGTCCCTGGCATATCTGAGCTGTGTCCACTTGCTGGACTGGCTATGGAAATCTGAAGAAGCAAAGGGAGGGGTAGAGTAGAGGACAAGGGATGGGAGGGAGAGTGAGTCTGTGACAACTGTCTTGTCAGATGCCTTCTGCCAGATTGGTTTTGGATTTCCATGGCCTCAGCTTTCCCTGTGCTAGAGGCCAGAACTTGCATGCTGTTTTGAGAGCATACACTTCCTGCCCAATGTGGGTTCTGGTTCTCACATGCTGCAGCAGCCAAGGAAGGAACCAGCTAAGGAGTCAGGGTGCTGAGCAGTAATTAGCCTTCCAAGAGACATTTGAAAACAGGTCTGTTCTCATTTGTGGTATGGAAAATAAAGAGATGTACAGCAAAAAAAAAAATGCAGTTTTTGTACCATAGGCTTCTAAGAGATTGATGATTATTATTAAGCATTTACTAAATTTTAGTCATTTGCTCTAATTATTTGACATCTGTCAGCTTATTTAACCCTCATGAGACTCTTGAAGTTCAGGTTCTATTATTGCCCTCACATGCATTTGGAGAAATTTGAGAGTGCACATCTTTGTCTAAATAGGTAATAAGTTCTTATAAACCCAGACACTCTGGGTCTGTAATATTTTTTAAAATAAAAAATATAAATTTAATTGTTCCTCATTTTTTTAAAGAAGAGTTGGTGCTACTAGTTTATTCCTTGAGAAATTAGTATCTTCAATATTTTTCTTTAATACAAAATACACCAAAATCTTTTAATGAATGGGAGAGGCTTGTAACATTTGAAAGAAAAGAAAATTTTAATGACAAATCTCAATACATAGAATTAAATTGCTTCCTTTACTGGGATTTTCCTAATAATAAGCACTTGTTTTTTTTTTTTCTTTCTTACAGCAAACCTTGAAGAAAAAATGGGTGGAGTACAGGTCTCTGCAGTTACAGGAACAGCGCCTGCTTCATGGTAAAGGCAATTTCCTGTTCAGAAACCACATGAACATCTCATCCTTTCAGTATTTCTGCCTCTAAGTTGATTATTGTTATTATAAGAAAAATTTGAAAAAAAAAGAAAAAAAAAAAGAAAAATTTGTCCAGTACCAATCAACAGTAGTAGTCTTTCATTAGCATGAACTTTGGAGTAACTGAGGAGGGAAGTCAAGTCACAGCCTTTCTCTATATACATACAACATGCACATTCATGCACACACTTTCAAGACGTGTCTGGATACTTGAGAGGAGCAGTAGGAAAAATTGCCTGACTTGCTTGCTGTTTAAGCAAATGAATGAAATTCCTGAGAGTGATTATTGCCGAAGTCTGGCTTGGCACAAATCAGGAGCCACTTGTCAAAAAGAAACTAACTTTATTTTTAGAACTACAAACGCCAAACAAAACAGCTCCAGGGAAAAACCCTCAGAGCCCAACTGCCACCACCGGCTTCCACAAGCCTCTCTCCCCAACACCAGCCTTTTCCTCCCACAATCCTCCTCCTCTTGAGGCCGATTGGCTGGGTTGCGTGGGCAGAGCCAAAGAAGTCACCCAATGAGCAGCTCCGTGGAGGAGCCAATCAGCTAGATGTTGCTGGGGCAGCTGTGAGCCAATCATCAGCTGGCAGTCTGAAGGGCAGGGAAACAGCCCAATGAACATCACCGCAGAGGAGCCAATTAGCTAGATGTTGCTGGGGCAGTCTGAAGCTTGCTGGCAGCTGGAAGTTTGCTGGGGCCCCTTTGGCTGTGGCTCTCAACATCTCCCCCTCTCTGTTTAAACAACAAGCATGTGGCTTATGGACCGTGCCTGCCTTAGGTTGTCCAATACATATGGTCCTTACCCGTCTTCGGATGAGCTGACCTCAGGGCGTCAGCCTCCTGTCTTAGGTTGGTACCATTGTAATTGGATCTTACCCGTCATTGACTACCGGTCCAGTACAGCCACACCTGTGGAGAGGTCTCAGCGGGGGGGGGGGGGGGGGGTGAGGTTCTTTGCCTCACCTCTGTTGACCCCCAAATTTTAGCTGAATGATCATGACAAGCAGAAGGGAGGAAGATATACCAAGTCAATTGACGGCTCCTTTTGGGAAAATTGTACCACCGATGATATCATCAGCAAAAATATCCCAACACTACACAAGTCGCTGCACCAACAGATAGTTCACAATGCATACAAGTGACACATAGTTCTGTAAGCAGTTCAGTGTAAGTTCTGTAAGCAGTTCAGTGATGGCTATTGCAGAAACTGTAGATTAGTTTTATCTTTGTCTTCACCGGCACAGGGATGAAGATAGGAATTCTGGCAATAATGACTAAAGAAAAAATTAGGTAACATTCCAGAAGACACTAAAAGAAAACAATTTTCTTAACAATTTATATTATCTTCATCGGCACTGGGATGAAGATAGAAATTCTGGCAATAATGGCTAAAGAAAAAATTAGGTAACATTCCAGAAGGCACTAAAAGAAAACAATTTTCTTAACAATTTATATTATCTTCATCGGCACTGGGATGAAGATAGAAATTCTGGCAATAATGGCTAAAGAAAAAATTAGGTAACATTCCAGAAGGCACTAAAAGAAAACAATTTTCTTAACAATTTACATTATAGTGAAGAGAATTATTAAATATAATGAAAACGAAAGGTGAGAGTAAACAAACAGAACCTCCTTTTTTGTTTACATATTAAAACAATTCTTAACAGTTATTTACCCAATTTAAATTAAACCATTTAAATCACGTGAATAAAAAAAAAAAATATTTGGATCCATCTTTTCATGAGCGCTCATCATATATGATATATAGAAATATGTACATTGGACATACGTACATTCAAACATATAACACAAAACACAAGTGTGCACACATAATATAATACATACAACACATAACACAATAGTAAAGGCCTTATAACTTTTTACAGGTAAAATCTCTATTGCAATGTTTAAAAACTCTATAGTCAAAAAAAAAATAGAACTGATCAGCAAAACATTAACCTAGGTCTGTATGAGCTCAAAAAAATAAAATAGAACTTCATGATATGGGAAAGGGCAATAATAAAATAGATATTGAAAAAAGCATCCTGGTTCTGTCGCAGATGTAAGGATAGCCAAATTGGAGTTTTGGATATCAGCTATTATGGATTTGAGCTAAATCATCTTCTTTTTGGTCTGTAGAAATCACTTTAGTTAATCTCTCTGGAATCCAAATCAGCTGCTGTTCTCCCTGTGGAAACACAAAAACAGACCCCCGACTCCAGACAATCACTGGGTCAGGATTTTAGTTAATCTCTCTGAAATCCAAATCGGCTGCTGTTCTGGGTCAGAACCTTGGTTAATCTCTCTGGAATCCAAATCGGCTGCTGTTCTTCCTGTGGAAACACACAAACAGACCCCCGATTCCAGACAATTACTGGGTCAGGACCTTTCCATTGTCCTGTTAGAATATCTTTCCAAAGTACCTTAGGCTTATGTACATTTTTTGGACACATATGCCTTTCTGCAGCACTAAGTCCTGATGAATCCAAATTTAAAAAGTTTAGAGTAAAAAGCGTTATTTTAAGTTTATCTTTGGGGAATATATACCCCTTCCCAATTCCATCTTTTTGCTTTAATAAGTACATTTTAATAGTTTGATGAGCTCTTTCAACTATGCCTTGACCCTGTGGATTGTATGGGATTCCTGTTATATGAGTAATGCCAAATGATGAGCAAAATTGTTTAAAAGAAGTAGACGTATAACCAGGGGCATTATCTGTTTTTAACTGTTTTGGAATGCCCACAGTGGCAAAATTTTGTAAGCAATGAGCTATAACATCTTTAGTTTTTTCGCCGGCATGAAGGGAGCCCATCAAAAATCCAGAAGAAGTATCAACTGTAACATGCAAATATTTTAATTTTCCAAATTCTGGCAAGTGTGTGACGTCCATTTGCCAAATATGGTTAGGCATCAATCCTCTAGGATTGACTCCAAGATTAACTTGTGGTAAAAAGGTCACACAATTTTGACATTGTTTTATTATTTGTCTAGCTTGTTCCTTAGTTATTTTAAAACGCTTTTGTAAAGTATTAGCATTGACATGGAATCTTTCATGAAAATTTATAGCTTCTTCTAGTACAGAGAAAATATGTATGTCACGTGTAGTTTTATCTGCTAAATCATTGCCTAAACTAAGGGCTCCAGGCAATCCTGTATGTGCCCTGATATGTCCTATAAAGAATGGATCTTTTCTGTCCCAGATTAAACTTTGTATAGTGGAAAACAAAGAGAAAACAGTAGAAGAAGGGGAAATTCTACCAGCATCTTCAAGGGATACTATAGCATTAACTATATACTGGCTATCAGAAAATAAATTAAATACAGAATCTTTAAACATCACAAAAGTTTGTAATACTGCATTAAGCTCTACCTTTTGAGCTGATTGTTTGGGTACTAAAAATGTAAAAGTTTGATCAGGTGTAACTATTGCTGCTGTACCATTATTTGACCCATCAGTGAATATATTTGGAGCATTCATGATAGGTGTTTTTCTTGTCATTTTTGGAAAAATTACAGGATGCAATGACCAAAAAGACAATAAAGGATTAGATGGTAAGTGGTTATCAAATGAAACATTAGATTTGCACATTATTATTGCCCAAGTATTTAACTCATTAGCTAATTCATCAATTTGATTCATAGTATATGGAGTAATAATTTTATGGGGAGAAATTCCAAACACTGCCTTTGCTGTTTTTATTCCTTTGAGTATTAATTGTCCTACAGCCTCAGGATATCTAGTAAGAATAGTGTTAGGAGAATAAGATAAATGTATCCATAATAATGGACCTTCTTGCCAAAATACTCCTGTAGGAATATTTTTTGTTGGTAATACAATAAATAATAAAGGCAAACTTATATCAATTCTATCCAAATGCATATTTTCCATATATGTTTCAATGATTTTTAATGCCTTTCTTGCTTCAGGCGTTAACATTCGGGGTGAATTTGGATCTGATGGACCTTTTAGGATATCAAATAAAGGTCCCAATTCTCCTGTTGGAATACCTAGATAAGGCCTTATCCAATTTATGTCTCCTAATAACTTTTGAAAGTCATTAAGTGATTTGAGTTGATCTACTCGTATTTGAATTTTTGGTGGACGGACCATGGTTGAGGATAATAGAACTCCTAAATAATTAATTGGAAAATTTAATTGCACTTTATCTATTGCTATCTCTAGATTATAATTTTTTAATAAGTTTGTAAGTGTGGCATAACATTCTAGCAATGTGTTTTTAGCTTTGTGTGCCAATAACACATCATCCATATAGTGAAATATTTGTAGTTCAGGATTTTGATTTCTAAGTGGCTGGATTACTTTGTTAACATAAATTTGACACATAGTTGGGCTGTTAGCCATCCCTTGAGGGAGTACTTTCCATTCATATCTCTGATCAGGACCTTCATGATTTAGTGCAGGGATAGTAAATGCAAAACGTGGACTATCCTCAGGATGAATTGGAATTGAAAAAAAACAATCTTTAATATCTATAACTAAAACATACCAAGTTTTTGGCAAAGCAGACAATTGAGGAATCCCCGATTGAGCAGGTCCCATAATGACCATTTCATTGTTAATGGCTCTTAAATCTTGCAGTAATCTCCATTTACCAGATTTCTTTTTGATGACAAAAATGGGAGTATTATGGGGAGATACAGAAGGTTGTATATGTCCTTCCGCTAATTGTTGTTTGACCAGATCATGGGCTACTTGTGTCTTTTCTTTAGTCAAGGGCCACTGAGGAACCCATACTGGTCTTTCTGATTTCCATGTAATTTTTATTGTCTCAGTGGCCCTTTGTGAAAATCCAACCCATGTCTGTCTGTTCTTTGATCTATTTGTATTGGTGCTGCTATACATTGTTCTTGTCTTTCTAATCTTTTTCCTTTCCTAAAACCTTGTCTAGCCATAATAGTGGGTGCATTTTGATTGATATTATTTGTTAATGTCAAACCTAATTGATCTAAGACATCTCGTCCCCATAAATTTACGGGAAGATGATCCAATACATATGGCTGTATAGTTCCTTCACATCCTTCAGGATCCTTCCAATCTAATAGCATTGCACTTCTATCGGGATTAGTCGCCACTCCTAGGCCTCGAAGCGATTGAGTGGCTTGTTGTAATGGCCAATGTTTTGGCCATTCTTGACGAGAGATGATGCTAAGATCTGCACCTGTATCCAATAGCCCATTAAATTCATGTCCTTGAATATTTAGTTTTAGCATGGGGCGAGAATCTAAATTTAAAGAAAGCATAGCCCAATCTACACCTGTGGAGCCTAATCCCTTGGAACCTCTTTCTACAACATGACTGGAAAATTTATCATGTAGGCTTGGTATTATTAGTAACTGTGCTATTCTATCTCCTGGTGAAATTACTGATATACCCTTTGGAGAACTGGCTATAATTTTTATTTCACCTTCATAATTGGAATCAATTACCCCAGGACTTATCAAAAGTCCTTTTAGAGTAGAAGAGCTGCGTCCCAATAATAAGCCTACTGTTCCTTTGGGAAGAGGTCCTTTTACCCCTGTGGGAATGATTTGAACTCCCATCTCTGGAGTTAGTACTGATTTGGTGGAGGCGCAGATGTCCAACCCTGCGCTCCCTCTGGTTTGTCTGATGAGGGATCTGATGTGCTGGGCACTACCCTGATGGGGTTGCTGGGTTCCTCCAGTGCTCCGTATATTTGTGGTTTGGGGCCCCGGAGCATTGGGGCCCCCTGTCCATTTTTTGGCAACGGAGCCCGATGCCTTTGTCCACGATATTGTGGATAAACACCTTGTCCTTGTTCGTTTTTTGATAATGGAGCACCCTCTATGGTGGTTTGAGGACGGTATTCATTAGCCCAATATAATGGAGTACCCTCTATGGTGGTTTGAGAACGGCATTCATTAGCCCAATGTCTCCCTCTACGGCATCGTGGGCAAATACCCGGTATTCTACTTGTTTGATACCTAGTTTTGTTAAACCCTCCTCCTATGGGGCAATTCCTTTTAAAATGTCCTGTTTGTTGACAATTGTAGCATGTTCTTGGCCTGGCATCTAAAGCCTGTTTTACTGCAGTTGCCACAATTTGCCCTTGTTCATTAATGTCTCTGGCATCTAAAACCTGTTTTACTGCAGCTGCCACAATTTGCCCTTGTTCATTAATGTCTCTGGCATCTAAAGCCTGTTTTACTGCAGCTGCCACAATTTGCCCTTGTTCATTAATGTCTCTGGCATCTAAAGCTTGTTTTACTGCAGCTGCCACAATTTGCCCTTGTTCATTAATGTCTCTACATAATTTAATATATGTGTTTAAATCTTCATGTTTCCATGGTCTAATGATATCTCTACACCAACGATTCGCTTGGTCATAAGCCAGTTGTTTTATAAATGGCATTGCTTGTTCTGTATTCCCAAAAACTCTGGTAGCTGTTTGAATAAGCCTATCTACAAATTCAGCGTAAGGTTCATTAGCTCCTTGTATTATCTTAGATAATTGACCTTGTAAACCTCCAGGTTCTTGTAAAGACTTCCATGCCCTAACTGCATCTACAGCAATTTGTAAATATACACCAGGATCATATGCAAGTTGTTGCTGCCGATCCTCATAAGGTCCCTTTCCTAACAACATATCTAGATTTCTCTGAGGATAACCAGCTGCTGCATTTCGACTAGCCGTCTCCTTGCAAAATTCCTCATTGGCAACCTTCCATAACAGGTATTGTCCTCCATTTAGCACAGCTTTACACAAACTAGCCCAATCTGCTGGCGTCATGCTTAAGTTGGTAATGGATTCGACCAAGCTTACAGTGAAGGGTGCTTGAGGACCATAGGTTGCTACAGCCTCTTTTAGCTCCTTCACTGATTTGAAATTTAAACCCTGGTAAGTTCGCTGCCCTCCTACCTCAAATACAGGGCATACTTGAGATCCTGTCTCAGGATCCAAACTATCAACTGCGGGGGTTGGGAGTCTCTTAGCATATGGAGGTGGTGCTGTTGATTGGACACTTATGCCCTCTGGTGATAGAGTGCTGTTAGTAGCAGTCTCCTGTAGAGGTGGCGCTGTTGGTTGAACACTTACGCCCTCTGGTGATAGAATGCTGTTAGTAGCAGTCTCCTGTAGAGGCGGTGCTGTTGGTTGGACACTTACGCTCTCTAACAAAAGGGTCTTATTAGCAGTCACCTGTTTTAACTTTTCCCCTGATAGATTTTTCTGCTCTAAACTTCCTTCCTCTGTCTCACTATCTCGAAAGACCTTCTCTTTTACTTGAATCTTTTCCTCTTTCTGACTAGCTCGAGCTTTTACTTGAATCTTTTCCTCTGTCTGACTAACTTGAGAGACTTCCTCTTCTACTTGAATCAATATGTCTTCTTCTTCCTCTACCTCTGTCTGAACTGAAGGCTTTGGACTAAGCAAACTAGATACCAACGTCCACAATGACAATGTGCCAACTGGCAGAGTCCCTGGGTTGTTCTTTTCTATTCTTTTTAAATCTTCACCGTGATGGTTCCATTGTGATATATCTAACAGCTCCTCCTTAAAAAGCCATGGGCTATATTCTTGTATTACATCAACGTATGCCCTGACTGCTCTTGGTTTTACTGGGAAGCTTCCTTCCTCTAACAATTTACTTAACACTCTTTCGGTTTGTTTTTTACTAATTGCTGATCCCGTATTTCTACTATAATACAACCCAACAAGATGACGCCAAACAAAACCGAGACAGAATCCAATAAAAAGGGAACCACACAAAATCATTATAACAGCCTTTCTATCCTCCTGACATATGCATCCGTCCTTTCTCCCTATCTGTTCCTCAAACGCAAATAGTTTTTCCTCAGATGTGAGTGGTTTTTCTTCCCTCTCACTCATCTCCAGGGACAGGCAAGTTAAAACAAAAACGAAGCAAAACAAAAGAGGAAACTTAGAATGGCTGCCCATCCTCTCGCCCTGCCCTCAGGGGCGGGCAGTTTACTTACCCTCAGTTGCTCCCCGTGCGAGCCACCAAATGCCGAAGTCTGGCTTGGCACAAATCAGGAGCCACTTGTCAAAAAGAAACTAACTTTATTTTTAGAACTACAAACGCCAAACAAAACAGCTCCAGGGAAAAACCCTCAGAGCCCAACTGCCACCACCGGCTTCCACAAGCCTCTCTCCCCAACACCAGCCTTTTCCTCCCACAATCCTCCTCCTCTTGAGGCCGATTGGCTGGGTTGCGTGGGCAGAGCCAAAGAAGTCACCCAATGAGCAGCTCCGTGGAGGAGCCAATCAGCTAGATGTTGCTGGGGCAGCTGTGAGCCAATCATCAGCTGGCAGTCTGAAGGGCAGGGAAACAGCCCAATGAACATCACCGCAGAGGAGCCAATTAGCTAGATGTTGCTGGGGCAGTCTGAAGCTTGCTGGCAGCTGGAAGTTTGCTGGGGCCCCTTTGGCTGTGGCTCTCAACAATTATGGTGTGAGGGCTGTGTAGCTCTCAGAAGCTGTTGAAGCTGGCATGGTTACACATTTTTCAGGTAGAGTTCCTACTATTTGTTCAAATTGTAAAAGCTACATTTATGCAGCGAAATCTCATCTCATTGGTCCCTAACCAAAACAGACGTGTAAGATTATTGCAACAGGGAATGTATAGCTCTTGCCATTCTGTGCGTGTGCGTTCCTGAGGAAAGCATTGAGCTTAATGTTTGTCAGGGGCTACTTGTTTTGTGACTGATGTGACCTGAGGAATGAACTTTTATGTAAAAATACTTCACTGCAACCACTAGCTGTGTGGGTGTGAAATAAACTTTACTTCTTGCTGCTTCTTTGGATAACACTTAACTCAATTCTCTATATATAACCTTGGGTATCTGTTGAAAGTGATAATCACTTTGCAGAAGAAGATACAATTTTAAAACTTTTGAATTGATACATAAAAACATAAGAATTGTACATATTATACCATGTGATGTTTTGATACATGTATATATTGTAAAATATTTAACTTACCCACCTTCTCAAGATTTTATCATTTATTTGTCATGGAAGCATTCAAAATACTTTCTTCTAGCATTCAAAATACTTTCTTCTAACTTTTGAGATATAATGTACATGGTTGTCAACTCTACTCACCCTATTGTGAAACAGTGGACCAGAACCTCTTACTCTTACCTAACTGTAATTCGGTATCCACTGATCTACCTTTTCTGGTCCTTAACTCTCCTTACTCTCCCTAACTTCTGATAACTACTAATCTACTCTGAACCTTTTAATATTCCCATATGAGTGAAATCATGCAGCACTTGTCTTTCTGTGCCTGGCTTATTTTTTTTTAACATGTGACTTCTAGTTCTATCCATGTTGTCACAAATGACAGGATTTCATTGGTCATTATGGCTGAGTGTATTCCATTGTGTATGTGTATGGTGTTTTCTTTCTTTTTCTTTTTTTATTGGTTGTTCACACCATTACAAAGCTCTTGACATATCATATTTCATACATTAGATTGAAGTGGGTTATGAACTCCCAGTTTTACCCCAAATTCAGATTGCAGAATCACGTCACTTACACATCCACAATTTTACATAATGCCCTATTAGTAATTGTTGTATTCTGCTACCTTTTCTATCCCCTACTATCCCCCCTCCCCTCCCCTCACATCTTCTCTCTCTACCCCATCTACTGTAATTCATTTCTCTCCTTGCTTATTTTCCCATTCCCCTCACAACCTCTTATATGTAATTTTGTATAGCAATGAGGGTCTCCCTTCATTTCCATGCAATTTCCCTTTTCTCTCCCTTTCCCTCCCATCTCATGTCTCTGTTTAATGTTTTCTTTTCTTCCTGCTCTTCCTCCCTGCTCTGTTCATAGTTGTTCTCATTATATCAAAGAAGACATTTGGTATTTGTTGTTTAGGGATTGGCTAGCTTCACTAAGCATAATCTGCTCTAGTGCCATCCATTTCCCTGCAAATTCCATGATTTTGTCATTTTTAAGTGTTGCGTAATATTCCATGGTGTATAAATGCCACATTTTTTTAATCCATTCATCTGTTGAAGGGCATCTGGGTTGGTTCCACAGTCTAGCTATTGTGAATTGTGCTGCCATGGTGTTTTCTTTCTTCATTCATCATTTGATGGACACATACGTTGTTTCCATTACTTAGCTATTATGAATAGTGCTGCAATAAACACAGATATCTCTTTAGCATACTGATTTCTCTCCCTTTGGATGTATAGAAATAGTAGTGAGATCACTGGGGCATATGATAGTCATATATTTTTTAAAATTTTTTGGGGAATCTCTATAATGTTTTCCATATGATGCTTATACTAATTTACATTCCTTTCATTGGTTTACAGTGCTTCTCTTCTCTCTACATCCTCACCAGAATTTGTTATCTTTTGTCTATTTAATAGTGACTATTGTTATTGAAGTAAGGTGATATCTCATTGTGGTTTTGATTTGCAATTTCCCTGATGATTAATGATATAGAATATTTTTGTCCACATATTTGTTAGCCATTTGTATATCTTCTTTGGAGAAATGTCTATCTAGGTCTATTGTCCATTTTTTAATCAGGTTATTTATTTATTTGTTCTTTAGTTTTTGGAGTTCTTTATTTGATCTAAACAGACTCAACTCTAATTAGATCTTTATTTATAGCTTAGTGATGTGGGTTGAAACTTAGATGTTTTTGAAACATGTACCAGTTACTTCTCTTTTTTATGTTATTCAGTTAATATTTTTAAAAATTCACAAAACATTTCTGAGGGTCTCAAATTTGTTAGATTGAGATATAAAAACATCTTTGCAGGCACTTCCTGGCTTTCATAGAAATGAGAGTATTTGAGGAGCCTTCACCTCGATGTCTGGTGTATCCCAAATAGTCTGGCAAATGTTGCAGTCCTTGGGCTCTACAAAAATGGCTCTCACATGAATGAAATCCTCAATTCAGGATCCTCAGAAGGTCATTGTCTCAGAGCTTTTGGGAAATTGAGGGAGTTTATTAGTCTACCTTTTCTAAAACTAAACACCCAAGGGATGAGATTCTACAAGGCAATTGATTATAGAACCAAAGAAAATATATCAACTCACTTTAAAATGAAAGAGTGTAGGTTATATGAAGAAGAAAGTAAAGCATGACTAGTTACTACACAGCTAGCTATGTTCAACCCTGCATATCAAATGGAAAAAGAGTACTATTTTTATGTTGTCAACGGAGGACAAAGGAGAGCTGAAGTGGGAATAATCAGCACAAAACAAAAGAGTGTTGTGAGTGTGTGATGTTCTAGAACCTCTCTTGAGGCAGATTCACATTCTCATGATGCTTTTCTAAGACCAGCATTAAAAATACTCTCCTTTCTTTTAGCAGCAACTAACTTAAACAGCTCCGCAGCAGGCAGGTGTAGACAGGAAGTTGGGGTATGATGAACTTTTCAGTTTGGAGAATCCAGATATAGGTTATAATGGATTGAGGGAAAAAATTTAGTCAAGCAGATAAAATTCAGTTTCTTCAAATAAATTGGATGGCAGGGATGCTTTGTAGGTACAGTACCATTCTAGAGCATTTAAATATTCCAAGACAAAATGTGGAATATTGAGGCTGTAAGATATATTTGACTTCATAAATCCTTCTGTTATAAACAGAGTTGAATTCTCTGATTTATAACTGTGTTTCCCATATACTTCAAATGGATTTATAATAATCTTACAATTACTTAAAAAAATTACTAAGAACAGAGGAATTGAATTAGAAGATCCATAAGACAGAATTTTCTCAAGTGTTTTTTTTTTAACCTCATTTCTGTGAAAATTTTAATGAAATGTTCCAGGATCACTTAAGTGTAGGAAGTGGTCATTTGGTGACTTAAAAGTCATAATGACATACTCTCAGCTGGGTCAAACAGTTCTCATATGAAGAATGCTAGTTTACTGTCAATATTACTTGAGATAATCAACTTATGAAGAGAATAAGTTTATTTTGGCTCATAGTTTTGGAGGTTTCAGTTCATGGTGGATGGGACGGTCCCATTGCTTTGGACCTATGGTGGCACATTATGGGGGGGGGGGTGCATGTAGAAGGACAAAAACCATCTCCTCATGGCCAGGAAGTGAACAGGAGAAAAAGTAAGAATCCAAGACCCCATAATCAAATTTGAAGACTCCCTTTCCCCCATATGACATAAAACCTCACAGCAGCTCCATGCTAGGGATCAAGCCTTAACCACTTTGATCTTTGGAGGACATTCCAGATGCAAAATATGGCATGAAGCATTTTATTTAAAGTTATTCTGACATTATAATTTTCTGACCATGAAAACTTTCCCTTGGAAGCTAGTCCACGAAACCTTCCTACATGTTCTATCAAATGACCTCAAGAAATGCCTTATTTATGTATGCTTATTCGTCTATGACAAAGCACAGAGGAAATATTCTTATGGCTTTTTGTTTTCATTTTTTTGTACCAGGGACTGAACCCAGGGGCACTTAGCCACTGAGCCACATCCATGCCCTTTTTTTTTTTTTTTTGTATTTTATTTAGAAACAGGGTCTCACTGAGTTGCTTAGGGTCTTGCCAAGTTGCTGAGGTTGGTTTTGAACTATGGATCCTCCTGCCTCAACCTCCTGAGCCACTGGGAGTACTGACGTGCACCAAAGTGCCCGGCTATTCTTATGCTCTTTAAAGAAAAAAAAAATTGGAGACTTTGTAGTGACTGATGATCAAAAATCCATTCCACAGCCGACTTTGTTCTTTATGTTCTAGGTGACGCAGGTAGCTGCCCAAGTTTAGAAAACATGGACATGGATGATTTGTCTTTGTTTGGAATCCTGCCTGGGCCAGCCTCAGACCTCCTGGACCGGAATCGCTTATCCAGCGAGAGCAGCTGTAAGAGCTGGCTGAGCTCCATGACAGTGGACAGTGAGGACGGCTACGGGACAAGTGTGTCCGAGGACTCAAACCGGGGTGCCTTCAGCCGGCAGACAAGCACTGATGATGAGTGCTTCGTCTCCAGGGATGGGGAGGATTTTCTGAGGAGGGCTTCTTCAAGGCGGAATCGGAGCATCAGTGCTACCAGCAATGGGTCCCTGTCTCCCCTGTGGGAAGGCAATTACTCAAGCATGTTTGGGACTCTGCCCAGGAAAAGCAGAAGGGGAAGTGTCCGCAAACAACTCTTGAAATTCATTCCTGGCCTTCACCGAGCTGTGGAAGAGGAAGAGAGTCGCTTTTGATGGGTCATTCTGCCCTTTTGGATTGGCCCATTTCACAGTAGTCACTAGACTCCACCAGATCAGCTCCACCCAGCTCGGTGGGAAAGTGTGGATGGATTGCAAAACTGACATCCCATTTCACAGCAATGGTGACCTCTATTTAAAATTTCATGACGTTATTTTTATTTCTGAATCATTTTTCAACCAGAGCAGTTCAAGTTCAAAACAGGCCTTAGGGAAATTAAGTAATAAGTTAGGTAGTAAAACAAATTAATGCAAGTGCCTGATTCTGATGCTGCCTGTTCACAGGAGTAATGCAAGGAGTAATGTTTACTTTCCAGATTATGCATATGAAAAATTGAGAATTTTTGGAGTCAAGTGTGAATAGGGAGTGACAGAATATAATAATTTGGTTACAAAACCTTGTTTGCTTAAGCTCAGTAGCCTCTGGAGAGCCCCAGGATAAGGCAGGTTTGAATGGTTCTGTTCAGATATTTAAAGGGTTATAAGCAAAGATTTACATCCATACTCATAATAAAGCATAAAGTGTAAGGTTTAATATAAGAGGTTGCACTTCATGTGAAAGATAAGGTATGAGATGGGTACCAAGGAAGACCATAAAAAAGATTCTTGTTATAGGATGTCTAAACAAAAGGAGTGGGGATCTCATTCTCTTTGTCCAATTCAATTTTCATTCTGCCTGAGCGTTAACAACAGTCTGGGATTCTCAGCATCCTATCGCTTGGTGACTATTTTTTTTTAAGTGTCCAAAATCCAGAAAGTTAAGAGTTCAGAAAACAATTTCCCTCCTGTAGATTTTTTTTCACATATTTCTATTCTACGTATTCCAAATGATGATCATCTCAGCATTCTTTATTCATTTGTATCAATTACATTTTTTCAATCATGCTATATTTTATTCAATATTCATTAAAATCCATGACTTCTTTGTTCTGGTGATACAATTGTTCTTAAGTAAAAAAAATCTGGATTTAAAAAAATCTTTAAAATAAGTCCTCACTGATTTTAAGCTGTGTGTGTGTGTAAACTTGGGGTTAAGAATTAGTCATTTTCAGAAAAAAAAAGTAGGGTGGGGTAAGGAAGCTTGTATGATAGGAAGTAAATAATAAGATATAAAAAGGTTTTTAGGTGGGGCATGCTTTTTGTTCTTTGAGATTACAAACATCCAGTGGAATCTGCATGAAAGTCATTCAGATGAAAGGCAGGGTATATATAGCACCTTTCTCAGGCACAATAGCAATCCTGCCTACCATTTGCTGAATGTCTGATAGACTAAATAAAGGCACTTCAGTATGATTCTGGAACAGTGGATGTAGGGCACAGAGTTAAGGTGGCAGAAATTCAGAGCCATCTCAAAGTCACAGGGCTAGGCAGTGGCAGGGCTGAAATTGGAAGCCAGTTTTTCCTGCTTCTAGCCTATCCTCTGAGTCTCTCTAGATATAATTTACTTTGTTGCTGGTTCATTATAGTTATCCTCAGAGTACTTTTTATTCCCCTGAGAGAAAAGATTAAAATTCAAATTGTAGATACTGCATAGAAAAGCATATAGTCTTGGTACGGAGGAAAGCAAATGTTTAGGGTGATTCTCCTGGCTTTCATAAGCAAGTTTTCAAATATAAACACCTTAAAACCTAGTAAGAACTTGAAAACCATGTATAATCTAAATGGTATTGTTTATCTCTTGTTCTCTAGAATTATCATGTTAAAGATCAGCTTACATAAAGGCAGCATCTCCCATTAACCTTATTTCACAAAGCTCAGGAGAAAGACATTCATTTTGGGAGAGATGGTTTCAAATTCTATGATGAGAAAAAAATGCTTAGGGAACTACCACAGGTCACCTGGGAAAGCAGAGTCTATAGGTCATTTGCTTTTTTGCGGCATTAATACAGAAGTGTAATACTTCTTTATGACGGTAAATGTCATATGCAAAATGGGGGTAGGGAAGGGACAGAGCAAGTATCACTTCAGTCTGTAATAAGAAAAGTCAAGAGTTTGATCTATGTTCTGGGAAAAAAGCAAAGCTGGTTAACCAAGGTACAGGAAGGGAGGGGATGTCATATTTGGTGTGTTCACAAGCTGTTTAGTGGAAATGTGGGTCAGTTTTTCACAGCATAGCTTTTTAGCCTGAGTCTGACTTTTTTGTAGAATGATATTTGATAAACTAAATTTGTGTCAAGTATTTTGGGAATTACTTTATCAAACAGGTAGAAAATATGCTTTTTGAAATGAACTTTTAATCCTCACTTTCAACTATGCAATACTTTTATATCTTAGGTGCCTGATATAAATAGTGTTAAAAATCCGAGTTTGAACTGAAGACATCAAACTTGGACAGTTTGTGTGTACAGCTTATCATAAAGTATAAGTATTCATGAATGTATACAAACAGAGTAAATAGTGCATTACTACATTAAGCCTGCAGATCATAAAAGTATTGTTATTTTATATTTGTTTCCTTACATAACTGTGGACTATGAAATCAAAATCCAGTGCCTTTCTGAAATAAAGAAGGCTTTTCAGAAAAGGAGATTTTTTTCCTTCTTCCTTTCTCTTTTTCTGTCTTTTTAGTTTTCTAATCAAATGAGATGAATGTTTTGAAAGCAGACTTTAGTTTTTTAAACCTGGTCGCCTCTTGACACTTCTATGAAGCCTTTAAAAGACATTACCCATGTACTGAAACTTGGTGCTTATATTTACTGTCTATTGCTATTCAACAAATTACTGTGAACGTAGAGGCTTAGCTTGTATTTATTACCGGTAAGTTTCTGTGGATCAGGAGATGAGCTCTCACTCTCAACTGGGGAAAGCCACACGTTTAAGCTCCCTTAGGTTGTTATCCAAATAACTTCCTATGGCTGAAAGATTCATGATAGCTTACTTTTTTTGAAGCTGGCAAAAGACAGAGAGGCTTCCAGCAAGACAAGAGTCTTCAAACAATGTAATCACAAGGGTGAAATCCATATTCTTTGCCATTTAATGTAACATAATCACTGAAGTGACTTCTCCTCACTTTGCCATATAGTGTAATACAATCATTTGAGTGGCATCCGGTCACCTTTCTATGTAGCGAAACATAATCAAGGAGTCACATCCTATCAAATGTGCCATAGCCTATTTGCTAGAAGCAAGTCCCAGGCCCTACCCTGAAGAAGCAGGATTTAGAAAAAAGTATGAATATCAGGAGGCAGAGTTAGGGCACCACCTTAACATTCGTTTGCAATACCATTCAAGGAGTTCACAGACTTGGTGATATGAAGGTGTTGAACTTTCTTTAAACACTTTTAGTAAAAATAAATGGTGAACTTTACAATCTTAATTTTTAAATAAAATAAAGTAACATTAAATTAAATTTTGTATTGAAGAACTTAAGATTCTGTAGCTAGCCAAAAAGCTGAATTCAGGTCTATTACTGGCCTCTAAACTTTGCCTCCTAGGTCCATGGATAATAAGAGATTTTTTAAAGGAAATATTAAAGATTGAACTAGTTACTTCCTTTCAAATTCCACTCAAGGTATACAATTATGCAAATTCAGTAATAGGTGCATCTTTGTGAGCAGAGAATAGTTTATACTTACACAGAAACAAACAAACAAACAAACAAAAACTCATGAGATTACAGAGCATAAAAGGAAATGACCAACCATGGGCAAATACCAGGAACATCACTCATAGAATACTGAAACTTAAGGGGAAATACAGTTTGAAAGAATATAAAATATATATCTTAGAAGAGGAAAACTACCTCAACTTGATAAAGAATACCTACAAATACCTACAGTTGAGATCAGAATAGTAGGAAACTGAATGTTTTCTCTGTATTCAGGAACAAAGAAAAGACATCTTCTCGAACTACTTCTGTTCAATGTGGTTCTGAAAATCTTGGCTAATGGGATAAGACAAGGAAAGAAAATAAAAGGTGAACAAATCAGGAAGAAAGAAAAAAAAACTTTATTTGTAGATGACATATGGTTTGTGGGGAAAGTCCCAAAGAATCACCAACACAACAAAAAATTCTGGAACCAATAAGTGAAGATAGCAAGGTCAGAAGATACCAGGTCAATAGGCAAAAGTCAGCGCTTTCCCATACATGAGTAGTTGGCGGTTGGTATTTGAAATTTAAACACAATATTATTTTTACAATAGTACCAAAAATGAGATGCTTAGCTATAATCTAACAAAATATGTATGAGATATCTATGTGGGAAACTATAAAGCTCTAATGAAAGAAATATTAAAAATCTTAACAGAGACGCTGTGTTCCTGGATTGGAAGACTTAACTTGTTTTAAGCTGTCATTTATTTTCAACTTAATCTACAGTGTCAGTGTCATCCCATTAAAATACCAGCAAGTTACTGTGAAGACATCAATAAAATGATTCTAAAATTTATGTGGAAAAGTAAGATAAAATACCTAAAACAGACAACAAAATACTGGAGAAAAAGAACAAACTTGAGAAAAAAACACGATAGCTTATTTCTCTTATTTATTTATTTATCAAAGCATAATTTGAGCAAAGAATAATTCATGACAAGGGCAACAACACTCAGAGTCAGAAGCAGTTCAGACAGCTCAGCTCAATGGTGCAAGCAATGAGCTTTCATCAGCCAAACATGGACACCAAGTAGATGGGTTAACATTTTTATCCATAGAAAATGTTCTATTTCTCCAATACCAATTTTTCTATAAGGTTTAATTTGTCTTTTATGAGTCCATCATGGAAGCAAAGTAGAGGAATCATTAAATTAGCTCTAGCTAGATATCTGCCTTATCCGGGCATGACATGATGAAGCATTTGGGCGTGGTCTGTTCTATTGGTCACCTCCTATTGCTGATGCCTGGCTGTTTGAGATGGGCTGACACCCAGGTCAGGTTTCATCTTGCTTATACTCTGAGCTAGGTTGCAGTTTGTGACATTGCAACTCAAAGTAGAGAAATAGTCTTAGGCCAATGTTCTATAGCTCATTTAATAGGTATAGTTACAGTTTTTAAAGTCTTAATTTTTTTGTTGTTGATCTTCTGCCTATTTATTCTATCTATTATTGAAAGTAGGATATTAAAGTTATTAATGATTGTTAAATTGTCTATTTCACTCTTTGATTCTTTCTGATTTTCCCTTACAGATTTTGGATCTCTCTTATTAGGTTCTTACATGACTCCAGTAGGTATGTCTTCCTGATGGGTTAGCATTTTTATCTTTTAGAACTGTTCTTATCTCTAATGTCAAGTTTTGTCTTAAGGTCAAATTTGTCTGATCTGGGTACAGCCACTCCAACTCTGTTGCTTAATGCTTGCATAGTAAACTTTTTCCTATTTTCAAACATTTACAATATTTTTGACTTTTCTGCACCCCCAAAATGTTTATTTTTTTAATCTTTTTGTCCTTTATTCTATTTTATGGTAAATGACCCTTATTTGGAGTGTGATATCAACCCTACTTTCTTTTTTTAATGTTCTTTTTAGATATGGATGACAGTAGGGTATATTTTGACATATTGTACATACATGGAGTATAACTCACTCTAATTAGGATCCTATTCTTGTGGTTGTACATGATGTGGAGTTACCCTGGTTTTGAATCCATATACAGGGATAGGAAAATTATGTCAGATTAATTCTACTGTCTTTTCTATTCCCCTCCCCTTTCTTTCCCTTCATTCCCTTTTGTCTAATCCAATGGACTTCAATTCTTTCCCTTCATTCCCTTTTGTCTAATCCAAAGGACTTCTATTCTTTCCCCACACACACCCTCCGTTGTTGGGGGTTAGCCTCCACGTATCGAGAACATTCAGCCTTTGCTTTTTGGGGACTGGCTTATTTCACTTAGCATGATGTTCTCCAGTTGCATCAATTTACTGACAAATGCCATAATTTCATTCTTCTTTATGGCTGACTAATATTCCATTGTGTATATATTAACATTTTCTTTATCCATTCATCCACTGAAGGGCATCTAAGTTGGTTCCATAGCTTGGTTATTGTAAACTGGGCTGCTATAAACATTAATGTTCTGTGTCACTCTAGTATGCTGAATTTAAGTCCTTTGGGTATAAATCAAGGAGTAGGATATCTGGGTCAAATGGTGTTGCCATTCCAAATTTTCCGAGGAATCGCTATACTGCTTTCCAGAGTGGTTGTACCAATTTGCAGTCCTACCAGCAATGTATGAGTGAATCTTTTCTCCAACATCCTTGCTAACTTTTATTGTTACTTGTATTCTTGATAATTGTCATTCTGACTGTATTGAGATGGAATCTCAGTGTAGTTTTAGTTTGCATTTCTTTAATTGCCAGAGATGTTGAACATTTTTTTTCATATATATTTTGACCATTTGTATTTTTTCTTCTCTAAAGTACTTGTTGAGTTCCTTTGCCTATTTATTGATTGGGTGGCTTTTACTGTTATCATCATCATCATCATCATCATCATCATTATTTTTGGTGGTAAGTTTTTTGAGTTCTTTGAATAGCTTGGAGATTATGCTCTATCTGAGGTGCAGATGGTAAAAACTTTCTCCCAATCTGTAGGCTCTCTCTTCACATGCTTAATTGTTTCCTTTGCTGTGAAGAAGCTTTTTAGTTTAATAAAATTCCATTTATTGATTCTTGATTTTATGTGCTTTGGGAGTCTTATTGAGGAAGTCAGTTACTAAACTGAAATGATTGATAATTGGGTATAACTATTCTTCTAGTCATCACAGAGTCTCTGGTCTAATGTCTTGGTCCTTGATGCACTTTGAGGTGAGTTTTGTGCAGGGTGAGAGAAAGGGGTTCAATTTCATTCTACATATGGATTTCCTTTTTTCCAGTACCATTTGTTGAAGAGGCTATCTTTCTGCTAATGTATGTTTAGTGTGCCTTTGTCTAGTATGAGATGACTGTATTTATGTGGGTATGTCTTCATGTCTTCTATTCTCTTCCATTGCTCTTCATGTCTGTTTTTGTGCCGATACCATTGCATTTTGTTACTGTAGCTGTGTAGTATAATTTAAGGTTTGGTACTGTGATATCTTCTGCTTCACTTTTCTTGCTGAGGATTGCTTTGGCTATTCTGGGCCTCTTATTTTTCCAAATGAATTTCATAACTGCTTCTTATATATCTATGAAGAATGTCATTGGAATTTTAATAGGAATTGCATTAAATCTGTATAGCATTTTGGTAGTATGGCCATTTTGACAATTAATTCTGCCTATCTAAGAACATAGAAGATCTTTCCATTTTCTGAGGTTTTCTTCAATTCCATTCTTTAGTGTTCTGTCATTTTCATTTTAGGGATCTTTCACCTCTTTTTTAGATTGATTCCCAGGTTTTTTGTTTTGTTTTGTTTTGATTCATCAAAACGATAATTCCAGAAAGAAAAAGTTGATAGATTGGAATTTATAAAATAACAAACTTCTGCTTTGTGGAAGTACTGTGGAGAGTCAAAAGGCAAGTCACAGATTGCCAGGAAATACGAATAAACCATGATATACCCATACAAAGGAATATTATTCAGCTATTATCATGCCACTAAAGAACAGGATAAATTTTAAATACAGGTTGCTAAGTGAAAGAAGCTAATCCGAAAGTGTACATACTCTGTTTCTAGTTATATGACCTTTAAAAAGAGACTACATATGACAACACTGAAGTCAGCAGGGGCTTTTCTGGGTTAAGGGAATCAGGGCAGGCCATGAAGAGGGTTAAAGAGGTGGAGCACTATCAAATTTTATGGCAAGGTTAAAATATGCTGTGCGATATTAGAATTGTGGGTACATGGCTCTGCATTTATCAAAATCCATAGAATTTTTGTAAGATAAGGAGTTATCCTTATTGCATGCAAATTAGCAAAAACCCACATAGGAGGCTGGCAATCCCAAGATAGAATGTAAAATGAAACAAAACAAACTAACTGTGGTACAGATACATGAAATAACCCACTGAAGAGGGTGGAAGAAAAAGGTGCTGAGCCAAGTTATTTCTGAAGTTACTTGAGTCTGTAAAACTAAACACAAAGAAATTATAGATAAACTTTCTACTCAGTTCAAAAACTTTGCTTCCCTTGGGCGTCCTGGTTAACAATTCTGCTATTGCTATGAAGAATTAATAAATAAGTGGATGATGATGGGAGTAAGATTCATCACTGTTGGATTAGAATTTACTAGGGAGAAGGCTAGAACAATCCATGTGGTAATGGATTAGTGTTGAAGATGTAACTATGTATTACATATTAGCTTTCTAATAATACAGACAATTAAATATAGAAACATTTCTAGGTATGGGCACATATATGGGTTAATATACACAGATACTTCTTTAGCCTGTCAGCTGAGAGGGCCAAGAAACTATGACACCTTAGTTGCAATAAACACTCTTCATTCATAAGTCTTGGTTTATAATACTACTTTCTGATAAAAAGAAACTAGGATTCCATTGAGAAGTGGCTTATTCCAGGACTGAGGCAGGAACTGTACAAGATTCAGCAGCATTATGTAGTAAGAAATGTTTTAAAAATTCATAAATATGGGGATGTCAAAGAGATGCAGAAGTCACCGGAAGAGACCCAAAGGTCAAAGATGAAATAGTTTGAGCAAAAATAGAATAGTATTACCACAAGACTCCCTCTTTTTTTTTCTATATTTCATATATGAGAGAAAAAAATTTACCTCTAACCTTTTGACTCTGGTTTATTTCACTTAGCAGGATGTCTCCAGTTCTATCCATTCATCAACAAATGTCATAATTTTTTTTCTTCTTTTTGGCCAAGTGAAATTCCATTGTGTATATATACCATATTTTCTTTGTACATTCATCTGTTGATGTGCAAGCACCTAGGCTGGTTTCATACCTTGGCTATTGTGAGTTGCACTGCAACAAACATTGGGATGCATGTATCTCTATAGTATGCTCACAAAAAAAGAAGAGAGATCAGTAGAATAGAGATAGGGGACCAAGGGGGAAATGAAGAGTGTGGGGGGAAACAGGGGAATAAAATCAACCAAATTATGCTATATGCATGGGCGACTAGATCACAATAAATTCCACTTTTATGTAAAATTACAGTGCACCAAGGGAAAAACCATGTGTGATAATAAATAAAAGGAAGAATAGAAAAAAGGGGAGTGAATTAGAAAGGAGAGGGGGGGATAAGGGAAGTACTAAGGAATATATTGGAGAAAATTTTGTCATATATGCTTTTAAATATGTCACAGTGAACCACACTACTATGTGTATGTAAGATGCAGTGATAAAAACATAAAAATAAAATAGTATTGGATTTTAATCCAGAATAAAATAAATATCCACTCACAAGTCCACATAGATAGGAATAAATAATTCAATAAACAATAAATGAGTGTTAAGATAAATCTCCTGTGCAGAAGAATTTCAAATTATTTACATAGATATCCACCCTAAAGAAAGTGGAACTTAACTCTCCAGCCTTAAATGTGAGCTGAGCCTGGTGACTTCCTCATAAAGAGCAGAGTACAGAAAAAAAGTACTTCAGCCACTGGAAATATCAACATCAGTAGAGAAATGTTGTGTTGATGATAGGTACCTGAATGCTCTGTAAGTAAGACCAGCATTTTGCCTCAGGGGTGCTCCTGCCCCAAACCATAACCCAAGTTTGATCATGAGTTGAACATCACACAAACGCAGCCAAGAGACACTTATAAAATACCAACTAGTACTTCTCAAAACTGAATGTCATTAAAAACAAGTGATTCTATCTCTCACTTCTCTCCTTGTTTATTTACCCATTCCCCTTGCAACCTCTTATGTGTGATTTAGTATAACAATGAGCAAGATGGGAGGGGAGGGGAGGGGGGATAGTAGAGGATAGGAAAGGGAGCAGAATACAACAGTTACTAATAGGGCATTATGTAAAATTGTGGATATGTAACAGATGTGATTCTGCAATCTGTATTTGGGGTAAAAATGGGAGTTCATAACCAACTTGAATCTAATGTATGAAACATGATATGTCAAAAGCTTTGTAATGTTTTGAACAGCCAATAAAAAAAATAAAATAAAAAAAGAAAAATAAAATCTTTTAAAATTCAAAAAAAAAAAAAAAATAAAAACAAGTGATTGTAAAAATCTGTCACAGCTTAAAAAAGCCTGAGACATGCATGGTGACTAGGTGTTATGTGTGACCTTGAATGGCATTCAGGAACAGAAAGGACATTAGTTAAAAAGGAATTCTGAAAAATAGTGAGCTTTAGTGAATGCATCTATATTGGTGCACTAATTGTGACAAGATGTTAATAGCAGGGGAAACTGAGTGCAAAGTATATAGGAATGATGTGCTATCTTTACAATTTTTCTGTAAGAAGAAAACTGTTCTAAAGATGAAGGGAACTAAAAATAAACACACTTGAGTTCATTGAAGACAATAAAAAGAAGGAACAGAAACTGCACCAGAATAATAAAACATTAAAGTTTTAATTGAGAAGATCTAAAAAATATATATAAACAAGCTTTTATTTTGAAAACATGGGCCAAGTTGTGGTTTCCGGTCTGCAAGATAAGAGATTTGAGAGCTACCATTCTATCCTAACAAGTCAAAAGCCAAGCAAACCATAAAACCAACGACTCTTCTTAGACTCATCAAAGAAGTGAGGTCACAGGGCAGACGACTGTCCCCTGCATTGGGGAGGGTCAGGAGATGCAGAGAGTCTTGTTCCTGAAGCAAGTTCCCATGGGGGAACCTCCATGAGAAGTAATACCAAGATAGGAAAACCCCAACAGTAATTGACAAATTGCTGGAGGTTCACAGGGGACAATCTGAGAGTTAAAAAACTTTAGGGGTCACAGTTATGGGGGCGGGGGACTGCACATTTCTATTAAGTTTTACTGCCAGGACCTCACAGTAAATTTAAGTGCTTTAGGGGTGGGGATAGTGACTATTTTGAAATAAGCCAGAGTATTCTCTTCTCCTTCTTTCTGCCCTTAGCAGAAACTATTTTACCAGATCTAACTTATTGGTTTTCTTTGGGAGCCTAACTAAATTGGGGAAAAGAAATATCAACTTCAACCCACTCTAGTCATTCTGTCCCACCTAAGGGAGTGGGACTGAGAAGTACTTATGAAGTCCACAGTACAGAGGCACAAGCTCACTAACATTGAGACCTGATCCTAAAACTACAGAATACTCCCTACACTTGCACCTCATCACCACATTACAAAAGGCTCATTTATAGCAATTCCCTTTGCCCAGTACATCATTTTGGGCAATGAAAAAAAAATGACAAGGCAAAGTAAAAGATTAAAAGCATGGTTTGTAGAGACAATAAGCATCAGAAGTAGAGTCAGAAATAGCAGAGATTCTGAAATTATCAGATTGGGAATGTGTAACAACTATGATTAACATTCTAAGGGCTAAAGGGATAAGTACACAGCATGTAAGAATAGAAGGGCAAGCAACCAGAGAGATGAAAATTGTAAGAAAGAATAAAAAGAAATGCTTGGGACCAAACCCACATTTAACAGAGGAAGGAATTCAACAGAACATCAAATGGACCATATACCACAAGCAGGTGGGATTTACCCCTGGAATGCAAGATTAACTCAAAATATGAAATCAATTAATATGTTATGACAGAATAAAGGATCAAAACCACATGGTCATCTTAAAAGAGACAGAAATAAGGTATGTAACAGAATTCAACACCTTTATAAGAAACTCTCAACAAACCTAGGAGAAAATTACCTCAATATAATAAAAGTCATATAAAAAAATTTCACAGTTAATATTCTTAATCTTGACCTCAGACACCAGCTACCAGGGATAGAGAACTCTGAGCATAACAAGATAACCACAATATCTTACAAGCACTGCAATCCCCAAGCCTGTCTGCAATGGACTTCCTGCATGTAGCAGAATAATAACAGGACATTAGTAGTATTTCAACAGTAGAATAGCTACAAAAATGTTTCTAGTTCTGTAACTTTTAGTGCACAAACAGTGCCCCTATAGTTTTAACTTCCTGATTGTGAGACCCTATATAATAAATGTGCTGATCTCTCCATCAGAGATCAGTGTCTCACCTGGTCCCCAGCTTTCTCTCTATAAGTGTTTGTGTATCATCCTTAGTACCCCATTACCTCTCACCACTTTTTAGGGTTCATCTTTGCAGGCCATGGCAGTTCCTGTTGCAGACAATATGAAAAAAATATATAAATACAAACACACAGATCCTAAAGGTTTTATACTAATTGTTAGAACTAACAAAAATCCAGTGAAGTTATAGGATACTAAATTTGCATATGAACTCATTTGTGCTTTTATAAATTAAAAGAATTATGTGAAGAGGAAATTTAGGGAAACAATCCCATTTATAATAGCATGGAGAATAATAAAATATATAGAAATAAACTTGATTATGAAAATGGAAGACATATTTACTGAAAACTACAAGATACTCATAAAAAAATTAAAGAAGACACCAACCAATGGAAAGACATACCATACTCAAGTGTAGGAAGACTTAATAATGTTAAAATATCTGTAATACCCAAAGCAGTTTACAGATTTAATGCAAGTGTGATCAAAACCCCAATGACATTTTTTATACATGCAGAAAATATTCTAAAATTCATATGGAATGAGAAAAGTCTATGAATAGTCAAATCAATCTTGAGAAAGAAAAATAAAGCTGGAGACGTCACACCTTCTGCCTTTAGCATATATGTTACGCAGCTAGAGGGATCCAAACAATGTGGTACTGGCATAAAGACAGATATATAGACCAGTGAACAGATTAGAGAGCCCAGAAATAAATTCACAAATATATAGCCAAATGATCTTCAACCAGGGTGCCAAAAATACACAATGGGGAAGAACAATCTCTTAAACAAATGGGAAGAACCGGATAACCACATGTGAAAGGATGAAATTGGATGCTTATAACACACACAGAGAGACAAAATCAACTCAAAATGGATTAGAAACTTAACAGTGAGTCTGAAACTATGAAACTACTAGAACAGGAGAAAAGCGTCATGACAGTTCCCTTGGCAATGATTTCATGGATATGGTGACACTAAATGTGAACAACAAAACAACATGAATAACAACCTACAACAAACTAAAAATCTTCTGCACAGCAAAGGACACAATCAGAAGAGTGAAAAGGCAGGGTACAAGATGGGCAAAAATATTTGCAAACCACATTTCAGTTAAGGGGTTGATTTACAAAATACATAAGAAATTCCTACAAGTAGGAATAGGCACTTATCTAAGGATATCATGCAGATTGTCCACAGGTACATGAAAAATGCTCCACCTCACTAATCATCAAGGAAATGTAAATCAAAACCATAACATCACCTCACACCTGTCATAGTGACTATCATATAAAAACAAATAGGAAAAGGTACTGGCATGGATGTGGAGACACTGGAACTCTTTATTCACTGTTGGTAAGAATGAAAATGAAAGCCACTACAGAAGCCAATATGGAAGGGTCTAAACATTTTTTAAAAAATAGAGCTGTGAATCGAGCCAGCAGTTCCATGTCAAAGAATTGAAGTCAGACTCTTGAAGAGATTTTAGCATTCTTAAATTCACTGCAGCACTATTCACGATAGCCAAGATGCGTAAACAACCTAAATGTCCACTGACAGATGAATAGATAAAGAAAACATGGCACATCCACAAGTGGCATATCATGTAACATTAAAAACAAAAAAAAATTTCTGCAATATGTGACAACATGGATGAATCTTGAGGATATTATGTTCAGTGAAGTAAGTCATTCACAGAAAAATGCTACATGATTTCACTTATAAGAGGCATCAAAAATAATCAAATTCAGAGATTCAAAGAGTAGAAGGATGGTGGCCATGTTCTGGGGAAAGGAGGAAAGAGAAGGTTACCAATCAATGTATAGAAAATCTCATTCAGGTAAAATGATACACTCTAGAGGTCTGCTATGCAAAGTTGTAATTTTAGCCCACAATAATGTACACTTAAAAAGTGTTAAGAGTGCAAGTCTCATGTTAAGCATTCTTACTACCATGAAAAAAAAATACCCAAAACACTAAAATAGGAATGAAGATGCCGTTAATGACCTTATGAGGAGACAGAACACAGTCGAGGAAAGAATTTCTGTGTCTGCGTATATCACACTTGAAACTTCTCAAAAGCAAAGGAAAAAAGAAAAAGAAGAAAGAAAGAGATGAAAAAGAACAGGATAGACCTGTGGGACAACTACAAAAATTTTAATTTATAAAAGAAAGAGGAAGAAGAAGAAAGAAGGGCACAGGAGCAGTAATTGAAGCAACAATATGTGAGAAATACCTCCGAATTAATGTGAGAAACAAAACCACAGATCCAGGAAGTGAAGAGAGCTCCAAATAGGAAAAAACATCTGGAAAGCTACACAGAGGCATGCCATATTTAAATGCAGAAAATCAACATTCAGAAAAAAATAAAAGTGAAAACAGCCAGAAAAACAAAACACAATACCCATATTAAAGATAAAGTCACATCTGCATTCTCCACAAAAACTTACCAGAGGAGGAAAGTAAAATCAGAGAAAAACCCACCAACCCAGAATTCTGAATTTTATAAAAATTTCCTTCTAAGTACAGAAAAAATGAAGGCTTGCTCAGGCCAACAATAGTTGAGTGAAATTGTTACTAGTTGACTGATATTGTAAGAGATTTAAAAGTAATCCTTTCCAAAGAAGGGAAATGATACAGGTATAAATTTTGGATCTATATAGGGAAAAGAATAAGTGAGGTTAAGTGTTTAATTGATTTAACATATAATAGTTTGTTCAAAATATAAAAGCAATAACATATTTGAATCATGCATATGTGAAATGAATGATAGCAATGGTAGAAGGAATCGGAAGGAAGAATTAGGATTATCATTATTATAAGGTATCTGCACTACCTGGAAGTCATGCAGTGTTATTTAAAAGTGGACTTGAATTATCTGTGAGTATATATTGAAAACTCTGGGGTAACCCCTAAAAATAGTGAAAGAAGACTAACTGATTTGCTGAGAGGAAAATGGAATCATGTAACATGTTCACCTAAAACTACCAAAGGCAGAAATAGATTGGAAGTCAAAAAAACGAGCAAGGATAAGGAATAGAAAACAATAACAAATATCAGAAATATTAATCCAGTGGTACCCATAGTCACTTAGAAAGTAAATAGTCTAAATGCATTAATTAAAAGAAGAAATGGTGTGACTCTATGTTGTGTACAACAAGAGATAAAAAAAATTGTGATATATATATGTAATATTAATTGAAATGCATTCTGCTGTCATAAATAACAAATTAGAATACATTTAAAAAGAAGGATTTTCAGAATAAATCATTAAAGGAAAATACACCTATGTGATGTATATAAGAAACTCATTTTAAAAATTGAGACATTTATGGGTGGACCATGACATTAGTCTGGCCACAGATTTCTTGGATATGACCCCAAAAGCATGGGCAATGAAAAAGAAACTAGACAAATGAGATTAGATTAAACTAAAAAGCTTCTTCTTGACAAAGGAAATAAATAATAAAGAGACAATCCACGTTTTACCAAAAAAACCCACAAAACTTTACAAATCATATATTATATAAAGGGCTAATATCCAAAATATATAAGGAACTCAAACCACTAAATAACAAGAAAATAACCATATTTTAAAATGGGCAAAGGACTTGAGTAATGATTTTACCAATTTTCCAAAAGATACGTGAGAAAATGTTTAACATCTCCAATCACCAGAGAATGAAAATTAAAACCACAATGAAGTATGGTTTTAATACTTCACACCTGTTAGATTGCTGTTAGATTGGTCTTATGAAAAAGACAAAAGATAAGAAGTGTTGGCAGGATTTAGAGAAAAGGAAATCCAATACACTGCTGGCAATATTGTAAATGAGTATAGCCATTTTGGAAAACAGATGGAGGATCCTCCAAAAACTGAAAATAGAATTACCATATGATTCAGCAATCTCAGTACGAGTGTCTACCCAGAGGAATTGAAATCGGTGTGTCAATGGGATGGCTGCTCTCCTGTGCTCACTACAGCACTGTTCACAACATCCAAGATACAGAAAAAACCAAGTATCTGTGGATGAATGGGTCAAAAAAAAAAAAAAAAAGAGAAAAACACAATGGAATACTATTCAGCCCTAAAAATGCTTAATTAGACAGGAGTTATACTCGTGATCATTATTGTAGATAAAACTATCGTGTTGTAGAGTGGAAAGCACTTCATTATGCTAGACACATTAAGTCAGACACATAATCAAGGGAATTTAAAAAATTATTAATCCAAGCAAATAACCTGGGTTTGAACTAAGCCTTTGTATTCTTTACATTGGTGCTGATTTGGTGAATGTGGTCTTAGAGCATTCTGATTGTGTTACAAATTGATTACTAGTGAGTGTATACACTCAGATTCAAATGTATAGAAGATGGAGGGTGCACACTTTTTCTTTTCAATAACAATTTGAAGAGAGGGCTTCCTTTTCTGACCATGTTTTTGTCTTATCTGACTTTCCAAACAACAATGCCCAGAGGAGAAAAGTTTTACACTCTTTGGAGTGCACTTTGTCTCAAAATGTCCAGAATTGAGTAAATGGGTCAATATATCTCCAACTCTTATCACTGCTTCAGGTAGAGAAAAAGAGAAAGAAATTAACTGACTAGGTAATGTAATCTATTGCTATAAAATCACTATGGCCACTGCCATTTTTTGGTGATTTGTAAATAATGCAAATGAATTTTAAAGTATTTTTTAAATAAAAATATAAGAAGAACACAGAAGATAATAATGGGGAAGTTTCTGATCCTAACTAGTTCTATTTGAAGACTCGGTTGTCACTTCCTCACCACAGTGTGTGATACCTCTACTCTGTTTTCAAAGTACAGACCAAGCCACCGATTAAAACAGGATGTGGGTGAAGAGTCAAGCATGAGACTTACTGGACTAGACAGGATGAGCTAAGCTAGTGGTTCTGGAGCAAGAGTCTTCAAACCAGCTGGGCTGCTGCTTTTTGAAAAATGCAAATTTCCCAGGGAAACCATTCCATTCACAATAACTTCAAAAACCAAAAGGCAGACCAGAAAGTCAAGGGTCTAATATTTTCTCCAATAACAGAAGCTATCCCAAAGTAAGAAAAAGAAAAAAGAAAAGAAAAAGCAGTGGGGGATTCCATGAAAATAGAAGAGAGATTAGTGAGTAGATAAAAGGAATTGGGGCCAGGGAGAAGGGAGGAGGATGAATGGGAAAAGGGAGGAAAAGTGGAATGAATCTGACCAAACTTTCCTAAGTACATATATGAATATACCACCATGAATTTCACCTATGTCTGTCCATAAGATGCCGATTAGAAAAAAAAAGGTGAATAAATAGAAGATTAGTAGAGGAAAGGGAATCGGGAGAAGGAAGGAAAGGGGAAGTACTAGAGACTGATTTATAGCAAATTATATTCCATGCTTGTATAATTATGTCAAAAGGAATCCTAATAGTATGTATAACCAAAGTGAACTAATAAAAAAAATGTGAAAACAAAAAAGATAAATAAACAAAATAATCCTAGGAATAACCAGAGAGGTGAAAGATCTCTATAATGAAAATTAGAGAACACCAGAGAAGGAAATTGAAGAAGACATTAGAAGGTATAAAAACCTCCCATGTTCGTGGTTGGCAGAATTATTATTACAATGGCCACATTACTGAAAGCAATCTCCAGATTCAATAGTATCCACATCAAAATATCAAGACATTCTTTAAAGAACTAAAAACAAACAAACAAACAAATAACAACAACAAAACCCTAATGTTTACATGAAAGCACAAAAGATTCAATAGCTAAAAGCAATCATGAACAAAAACAGCAATGCGGGAGGCATCACAAGACCTAATTTCAAAATATCCTACAGAGCCACAGTAACAAGAACAGCATGGTACTGGCATAAAAACAGACATTTAGGCCAATGGAACAGAATCGAGGGCAACAGAAATAAAACTCACATAGCTTCAGCCATTTTATTCTTTACAATGTTTTTCAAAACATACATTGGAGAAATGGTGCTGGGAAAACTGGACATCTGTATGCAGAAAACTGAAACTAAATTCCTATCTATCACCTTGTCCAAAAACCAATACACAATGGATTAAAGACCCAAGTATAAGTCTTGAATCTTTGAAACTGGCAGAAGAAAACAGGGGAAACCTTTCAAGAGACAGGCATAGGCAATGGTTTCCTGAATAGTGTTCAGTAACACAGGAAATATACCAGGAATTGATAAATGGGGTTGCATCAAATTAAAGCTCTGCACAGCAAAGGTGACAATTAGCAGAATGAATAGACAGCTTGCAGAACGGGAGAAAATCGTAGCCAGTTACTCTCTGACACAGGATTAATATCCAGAATATATTTTTTAAAATTCAAAACACTTAACATACAACATAAACACAAATAACCCAATTGGTAAAATGGGCAAATGAATTGAGTTACTTCTCAAAAGAATAAATTCAAGTGGCCAACAAATAAATGAAAAAAATATTCAGCATTTTTAGCCATTTGGGATCTGCAAATCAAACTACACAGAGATTCCATCTCACTCCAGTCAGAATAGTGTTAATCAAGAATACAGAAGACAACAAATACTGTTGAGGATGTAGGGGGAAAGAAGGCTTTTAACACTGTTGGGATTATAAATTAATATAGCCACCATAGAAATCAGTATGGAGGGCCTACAAAAGACTAAAAATTGAACTGCCATATACTCTGGCTATAGCATTCCTGTGCATATGCCAAAGTAATCAGCATACTCTAGAGATACCTGCATACCCATGTTTATTCTAGCACAATTCACAATAGCTGACTTACAGAATTAGTCTAGGTGTCCATTAACTAATGAATGGATAAAGAAAATATGATATGTAGATATGTGTAATGTCATATTCTTAATTCATTCAGTTATAAAGAGAATGAAATCACGTCATTTGTAGGAAAACAAATGGAACCAGAGTTCACAATGTTAAGCTAAATAAGTCAGACTCAGAAAGACATGTTGCTTTCTATACAGAATTGAAGAGAGAGAGAGAGAGAGAGAGAGAGAGAGAGAGAGAGAGAGAGAGAGAGGACTTGAAAATAGACTATTAGTGAAGACGGAGGGTTGGGAGAGTGGTATTTCAGGAGTGGATATGATCCTGACATACATACATATGTCAGGATCATACGTATACATATATATGTTATATGTATGTATAACATACATGTTATGTATAAATATGTTATGTATAAAAATTTTAGCATATTTATATATGTATATGTAAATATGCTAAAATGTAACCCTCATTCTATATAATTAATGTCCACTAATAAAAAATATTTACCTATGGGGTAGAGAGAGAAGATGGGAGGGGAGGGGACGGGGGGATAGTAGGGGATAGGAAAGGTAGCAGAATACAACAATTACTAATTGGGTATTATGTAAAATTGTGGATGTGTAACCGACGTGATTCTGAAATCTGCATTTGGGGTAAAATTGGGAGTTCATAACCCACTTCAATCTAATGTATGAAATATGATATGTCAAGAGCTTTGTAATGTTGTGAACAACCAATAAAAAAAATAAAAAATTAAAAAAATATATTTACCTAAAATAGGTAAAAATGGGTCTGATTCTTTTCAAGCCGTGGATATGATTAAATAATAAACATTCCTAAATGATTATTTTCCATTTGTGTTTCAGCAGAAGTTTGTAGTGAAATGAAATCAAACTCATGCTTTAAAAAATGCAAATTTCCAGGCATCAGTCCCCAGACAAATTCTAATAAACCTGGGTGGGATTGAGAACCTTCATTTTCAACAAGTTCCCCAAAGGATTCTCATGTGGATAGCCAAGAAATCGTGGCTTGGCAAACAATACTGAAGAGGGTTTTAATTTCTCTATTTGCTCTGGTATTGGAAAAGGATTAGAACTATGATTAATAAGGAAAGAAGTTTAAGAAAAGTCCTAAGATATGTCAAAAATGCTTGAAGTATCTTTTGAAGAAAGCTACCGCCCAATAAACTTTTGTTTTCCCAAAATGATCCTGTGAAATCTCCACTCTTTCCAGCCTCAATCATACACTGAGTTTCTGAAAGTGAAGGACTCCTACCTAGTCCACTGAAGAGGAAACCATCTGAAAGTAATTTCTCCAGTAGTTACCTTACCCCATCTCTCTCTCTCTCTCTCTCTCTCTCTCTCTCTCTCTCTCTCTCTCTCTCTCTCTCTCTCTCTCTCTCCCCCATCTTTTTTTTCTTTCTTTTTTTTTTTTTTTTTTTTTTTACGAATTTCTGAGAAAAAGAACTGCCTGAAATGAATACGTTTTCCCCCTCTCTCTCATCACATCTTCACTTACCACAGACTTCTCTCCTCAGGCTGATAGAGATTTTCCATTCTCCCCATTGTGAATTTACCACCAAGACTGGCTTTATCAGCTCAGAGTAAACTGATCCTATCTCTTCTACGTTTAAATTACTCTAGGAGACCCTGGTTTGCTCCACTTAGCAGGTGGTGACGAGCATTCATAGATCATGTTTCCATCTTCCTTCCTAAGCTCCCTGAGAACCTCAGAGCCTTACTTCCAAACTTCCTGAAAACATACATGGAGAATTAGAAAAAGCTGCTAGTGACACACATTCAGCTTCTATTGCTTTCGCTGCTATTATACAGTGTTAGTACTAACACTCTGCCCTGAGGTGGTTAAGACTCCAACATCATTCATGGTTTAGAGACTTCAAGACCTTTGTTTTGTGGAAAGGAGTCAGTCTGGTTTCCTGTTATTTGAATCAGTCAAGAGAACATGAGCTCTTAGGATGGCAGGTCTTTCTGCTTTTATTTACATGCTCAGTCATTTGTCTTTATTCCCCTTTCAGGATGGCTTGGCTGAACTAGAAGGAGCTGTAGTCTAATTGCACACTGAGCAAAACCCTTCTTGCATGCCAGCATGGTTCTGGTATTGAGCAATGACCACCTGTTGAGACTGCTTTTTTACTTGTGGTAAAATCCTCTCTCCAATCTGTTGTCTCCTCCTGTTATTGGACCTCATTGAGGACATTCTTAATTCATCAGAGGTTCGAAAGAGCTCATTTTATAGTCCTGAGTAATGGATCAGTGTTTCTTTTCTGTCCTCTTCCCTCCTCTAAGGCAGGATTTTTCAACCCATGGAAGGTCCAGTTATATCTTTCACCTTGGGCGGTCTCTACAACATGGGCTACACTTCGCTAATTAAAAAGCTACTCCAGTGGTTCTTCTGCTAATAACAAAATCATACTCCAAAATAACTTGCTGTCTTGACTTCCAAACTTAGAAAAATTGTCATAATTTTATATTCCTTAAATACATGTGTATATTTATAGATGCAGATCTATATCTGTATCTGTCTTTATATACTCTCTTTATATAGATACAGATATACAGTCAGCCCTCTGTATCTGTGGGCTCCGCATTTTAAAGGTTTAACCAAAAATGGATGAAAAATATTTTTTTAAAAAATAGGTTCTTGCTGACCTATATTATGTAGCCAGGCCTATGATGTTTGTATCTGTAATGACAGGTCCTGATATTTTTGCTTTTCATTATTCCTTAAATGATATAGTATAACAATTAGATACATAGTATTTGGACTGATTAGGTGTTATAACTATGAGAAAATTTAAAATATATGGGATAATGTTTGTTGGTGATATGCAAATAGTAAGCCATTTTATAGAAAGGGCTTGGATACTAAAGTTTAAGGTCTTTAGTATCCATCAGGAATCCTCAAACCATCCCACGTGGATACTTTGGAATGACTCTATATGCATATGTAAGTGTATGTATGTGTATCCAAATGTATATATGCATCTTCTTTTCTCTGATTTCCTTTTGAATCTCGTGTTCTTTTTCCCTCTCTTAAGAACCAATCTTGTAAAAGTGGTCCACCCATTGCTTTGTCTACTTTCTTCTGATTCAATTACTCACTGTTTTATTCTCGATGATCTAATTTTTGTCTCATCACTCCTTTAACATTTTTGTTATTAATAACTTTCTAAAAAATAATGCTATTTTTTTATTTTATCGAACCTTGTCCTCCTCAGCCCTTTTTCAGCCTTTTGGTAGAATTTGATATCTGCAATTAAATATCCCACCCCTGCGTTCTGGCCCATTCCTTTTCTAATTAACCTTGCTGTCACCTAAATAAGACTGTCTTCAAGTTCTATCCTTTGCTCTCTAGTTTTCCCTTTCCTTTGTTTCTAATCTCCATTTACATATCCTGTACTTCTGTTGTATTAAACGAACTTCTCTGTCTCCATGACAATCAAGATTAGAGAGAATACCTGGAAGAATGATGTGGGGAAGACAGATCATTTTGTAGTACACATGCAGCCTTAGTGACAGGACAGCAGGAGAGGTGGGGGTGGTAGTAGTGGAAGAGCCCATGTTCAGAAGGTGAGCTGCTGTTCAGCTCCAGGAAGTTGTTTTCAGTTTTTCATGTGGTTTCTTGGCTTCTAAATGTTGGTCACTGCATTTTATATTTTGGAAAACACTGTGCAAAGAAAATATATCTGTCAATCATCTTTAACCTGATGATGACCGGTTTGAAACTTCTGACCTAAACCTAGGTTACTGAAGAAACTCTCTACGTTATCCAAACTCTTACAATGAATTTCCTCATTTTACACAACTGCTGGATTGACCGAAGGCTAAGCATGATGATCATGTCATTTTCCATGTAAAATATTCCACTGTGGACAAAATTAAGGACAAAACCTTAGCAGATCTCTGAGTGCTGTCCTCGACATAGTCTCAGCTTTGCTCACAGCTTCGCCTTTCCGGGTTTCCTCTAGGCACCTCCTGCAGCTGGACTGAAGCCCAGGCTTCCCTCCCAGGACTCTGCTTCACTCCCCTCCACATGGCCTCCTGATCTCCATGCCTTTGGTGCATTCATACACTTCTGCTCCTCTAATTGAGTTGTATGCTACTCAAGTTTTGAGGGATTTTGTTCCCAATTGTACTTGTGATTTAAAATTTGCTGCTGAAACTGGGCAGGGCAATATTTTAAGAAAAAAAGAAAGAAAAGAAAATTGTAAAAATCCAAACTTCTGCACTTAGTTTGGTTCTCCATTCACTTGGAAGAGATTAGATGGCCCTGGATGTTCTAGATAATGCTTTATACAAGAATTATGATGTTGTAATTCTAATGAGCAAACTCATACTCAGAGAGTAGTAGGCCCTGGTACAAATGTTGGTGAATAAATCTATAGTTATACATTTTAGATTAAAATAGAACATTTTCAGAGCATAAACCATTTGATTATTACCTACTTTAATAGAATTTGCCTGAGATCAAATACTGCTGTCTGGGAAGTTCATCAAGGCCTCAGAGTTGTGTTGAAACATAGTGGTAATCAGAGGGTTTTGAATAAATTGTATTTAAATACCCAAGAGACTTAGAATCTGTATCAGAACTTGCAAGTCCATTTTAATGAATGAATTTCACCTTTCTCTGTGTCCTTGCAGAAGACACATGAATCAGCTCTTGGTAAAAATATACTCTGAAATTAGAAATGGTGTATTGCCAGGCCAGTGCTGAGTTAATGTTCATCGCTTTGAACAAAATATTTGGATTTAATATCTGATTATGTTTGCAAGTGTCTGTGCTGATTTATTACAGTTATGGGATTATAAAAAATGCATGTATAATTGGAGATTTTTGATTGGTGTGATTTTATGGAAAAAATACTGCAGTCAAAACAGTGTAAAAAGATATTTATGGACATATTTATCCTAAAAATATCCATCATTAAGCATGGGCCAGACAAAAAATTGGCAGTCATTTTAGAAAGCAGTAGAAATATGGGTGTCCTTTAGACTTATTTTGGAAACAAGAAAGAACTTGAAAATGTCAGGTTTATAAGCCAAATCCTCTTGTGGGGTGCCAGAACAGGAAACGTGATTAACAGGAGTCAAGCACGGATTACCAGGTCCTCAAATGAGGACACTCATGAGCATAGTTGCCTGGCAGTGACAAATAATTTTTGGACTATTAATACCTTTGCTCCCAGGAAGGCCCACCTTTACTTACAGCTTACTATTGTTTTTCCAGTTCTATTTTTTTTTAATTTTCACATTTGATTTCCTTCTAAGTTCAGGAATATTAAAAAGTTGTACTGTTATGACTTATTCAGAATCTCCAACTATTGCTCTATGAAGGACCTCTATAGTTTGTCATGCTGCTAGAAACAGTTGTGTTGGTTTTTATAAGCACCTGTGATTTATCCTAGCTTCTAACATGACATTTATTTCTCCAGTTGTTTGTTGTTATTTTCATGTATTTTATGAACTGTGCCAGCTTACTTTTTATTTGCTTCTGTATGTATATTTCTTCATCATCTATAGCTCTTCATTGAGTCCCTTTTCTGAGCTCATAATCCACTTAATTTCATAATAGCATTATTTTATTGTACTTCTTAGTAAATGGTTTTATTTGATTTTCTACTCTTTCTTGTCCTTTGGTTGATTTTTAAATTTTTGTAGCTTGTCGTTGAAAGAGCCATAAAACAAATAAAATGTTTTCAGGCTGAAATCTTGATGTGTATTACTCTTCTTGAATGGGGGAAATTAATGTGCACCTATACTTTGACTAAGAGCAGTGTAGAGATGCACCACTGGCCTGAGGGGCTGTAGGGTATGGGTGGCCTCAGATGAGGAATGCTGCCTCCCAGCTTCTTCTCTTCGATTCAGCATTATTTTTTTCCAACCTTGCAACACATTTCCTTTCATGGTGAGCAGGTGAACTAGCGAAGGGTCATCTTCGGTTTCAGTAGAGCCCCTGGGTTTAGTGGGGTTTTAGAAGTGATCATTCTGGATTAATTTCTGCTCAACTGCATTTGCTTTTAACAGCAAATCTGGTCTTTGTTCCTTTTATTCCCCTCCTCTTGTTACTCTGGATGGTTTTTGAGGTCAAGTATCCCAGCCTCAATGGCAATTTTTCGTACGTTATTTGCAGTATTGACTTCAACTTTCGTAGGGCTCCCTTGAGTCTTTTGTGAATCGTCCGTGTGTCTTCATTCCTTCTTATTTTATATCAATTGTCATTGGAAGAGACTTTGGAGATGCCCTGGCTTACTTTATGATGCACTGTTTTGTTGTTTTCACTGTCATTTTGGTCTATATTTCACTAAAACCTGCAGTGTGTGCGTGTGTGTGCGTGCGCATGCACATGTATATGTGCAAATGTGTCCCATGTTTTTTGTTTGTTTTATGGCTCTTTCATGAACTTGTGGATGTAATGGTTTTTCCTATTTTAAAAGGTTTTTGGTATTTTTGGTAGAATCCAAGGAAGGCTGAGGAATAAATATGCCTTTAATCTCATATTTTTTTTTCAAATCCCAAACAAATTTTGGGAAGAATAGAGCTAAGTGTAAGACTTACACTACTTTTTATTTATTTATTTATTTTACAATGGAAAACTGAAAAGTAGTCCTCTGATGGGTGTGTTGGGAGAAGCAGGTTGTAAGGTAGGCAACCCAGAAAACAAAGAAAAAATGCATATGTTATCAGCCTCTTTCCAGGAAGATATTTTTTAGGAGAATCTTTTCCTGCCATGTTGTTTCCACCATAAAGAAGGGATACCCTGAATTCTCATTTCTATCCACCAGCGTCTTATAGATATTATTGCATACAAAAACATTGTGTGAGATTTTGCTTGGAGCTTCCCCTTTCCATAGAAGTTAGACACTAGTTCACATTGAAAATGGAGTTTGAGACAAAGGACAAACACGTAGAAAATACCCATCCACAATAGTAGCATTTTAACAGTATGTGTGGGATCCGATTGAGGTCTTTTCAGATGCTTTCTTGTCTTATCATTATTGCAACTTGATGTTTCCTGGAACCCAAGATAGATGTAAACATGTTTGTGTGAAGTTTGTCATTGCTATTCCGAGTACATTGTTGAGTAGCATTAGAATTTTGGTCATCATTTATTTAGTACTTTCTGTATATGCCCTACCACTCTTCAAACTGTTAACACATATATTATTGCATTTCTGAGAGGAGTTGTTATTCTTTCATCCTTTCATATGAGGAGACTATGTCGACCTGAGATCAACTTTTCTGCTCTAGGCACACATTACTAGTAAAATGTGATGGTAATCTTATTTTACAATGATTAAGAGCTTGGGTTTATAGTTACATGGCTCTGGGATAAAACCCTTCCTCTATGTTTTTCAGGCTTTGTCCTATTGGGCAAGACGCCTCCCTGTAATGTGAAAATAACAATAGCTCCTACTGTTGGGGCTTGAGGGAGTTAAATGGCATAAATTACATATAGTAATGAGCCAATGCTTGCCTGGTATGGAGGCACTCACCTAATCCCAGCGGCTCGGGGGGCTGAGGCAGGAGGATTGTGAGTTTAAAGCCAGCCTCAGCAAAAGCAAGGTGCTAAGCAACTCCGTGAGACCCTATCTCTAAATTAAATACAAAATGGGTCTGGGGATGTGGCTCAGTGGTTGAGAGCCTCTGAGTTCAATCCTTGGTACCGCCCCCTGCCCCCTAAAAAAAAGAAAAGAAATTAGCCAGTGGTTGGCATACCCAGTAGATGCTAGCTATAAAAGCCATAAATAGTTCATTTCTCCATTGAAAGCAAGGAGTTACATCAGAAATTCCTGTAAAGCAATCTGACAAACAGGGTTCCATGAAACTGATATTTGGTGATAATAATTGCATTAGAAAAATAAAATGGAAACATTTTATTTATTAATTCACTTTAAAAAGGAGAAAGCCCCAGTATAAGATTTTCATGGGATCTTTAAGAAAATGACAATACATTTTCTGACTGCATTCCCTGTTATAATGTTTCCTTTGAAAACTTCAATCTGTGAAATACGGCCAACCACTAGCTGGCTGTGATTAGTAGGAAGAATATTCAAGCACAACAAGTTCATGGGATTAACTAGTATTGTCAGAGTGCAGTGAAGTGGTTGAGAATGAGGACTTTGGAATCAGATGCCTGAGTTCTCCATCTAAGTATTGTATGACATTGGCCATTTCCTCATCTTTAAAATAGAGATAAAATGTTACTTAAGTCACAGGGTTTTGGATGATTAAATGTGATCATAACTAAGTTTTCAGTACAGTGCCTGGTCCATAACAATGGTTCAGTAAGAGTGAATTACGTTTAAAATCTGCCATGCTTTGGCACATTTTCCTAACTCTAAGAGGATGAAAGTTGAGAGATTCTTTCACTTTTTCTAGAATTTCTTTTTATTTATAGATATCCTGCTGAGTTTCTATAATTCAGATCACTACTTTCGGTTAATAAAATTTTCTTTAGATAAATCATATCTGGTTCTTTCTCTAGAAACACTGATGCCAACTCTATGAAGAAATTGCCTTTGTTAACTTCTTTAATTCACTGTCTTTCCCTTTGTGCTTGTAGAAAAGGCAAGTTTCCCATCATCCCCTAACCTGGGTTTCAGGTTATAACAGGAAGAGTGTACTGTGTAAAGAGGTGGTTAGGTGGTTAGTTAAATGCCACTAGTAAGATGCTTCAGCTATCATTACCCTGGATGGTACAGTGTTTTAAAGGAAAATGGAATCATGAAATTCTTGTGGTTCTATTATTTATTGAGTAGGTGCTGATTTTCTTTAAATATGGATTGATACACTTAACCTGTTTACTAGTGGATGTGATGGTGTTCCAGATTTCAATTTCCATGAGTCAGGTGTTTCTAAGGTGGTATCTGATTTATTGCTTCCAACAACCCCATTAGGTTGATTTGTGAATATTTAGTTTATAGTGAAGGACATTGAGGCTTAGAAAGTGAAATGCATGATTTAGATCACTGGGCTGGTAAGTGATTATGGATGCAAACATGTCTTTTTTACTGGATACTAAGCACTCTTTTGTAATACCATGTGGCTTTCAAATCAAGTAGACTAAATACATGGATTAAATTATAACGCATAATCTTGTTTTTGAATTTATTTAGATTCTTCTTACCCATCTTTTTGTACTAGTTCTTTTTCTTCCTTTGATGAAAAATACTGTTTTCCGAGTGTCATACCGGTACTTGGTACTTAGTAATGACCATCTTGATTATCCAATTTGCCTTGTTTGTTTTACTATGGAAAATGACATGAAAATTTGTAGAGTGAAGTAATTTGTAGAGTGAAGAAATTTTAACTCAAACACCACTTTAATTTATTCATATTGACAAAATATCTTCTGTAATTGTTTAAAATGAGTTGATAAACTAGAGAACTTGGACCCTTTAAATTTCTTCTACTCTTTATGTTGTGGCTAAATGGAGACGAATATTTCCCAGATACATTGAGTTGGTAAAACTGAATGTTTACAAATACACTGAGACTTACAGAAGTAAAGATTTAGGAAATGTTCTACAACATGAGTCTGCTTTCATGATATCCATACTGAAATTCCCTTGCATCATTTATAAGCCTATTAAAAACTAGGTTTAATAAACTACCAAGGACCATGAACTTCAAGGCAGAAGATTTCCATGGGAAACTTTGGACAGCTATATTTATATTTCAAGGACTTATCTGAGATCTTGTGGTATTTTTCCCCTAAGTTCAACAATTCCTTGGAATTATCCCTGTTTTACAAACACACATTGTGGAATTTTTCTGTTGTTACTGTTCACTTCCATAATTCCAAAGCTTTGACACACATGTGATTATTTCAGATTCTCCTCATAAAGAGTTCAGACCTTGGCACAGCCCCACAGGCTAATAAATGGTTCCTCAATTAGCCAACAAAGGGTACGAAAAAAAAAAAAAAAAACAGAGGGAAAAAGGCCTAAAATGTAAGGGTTCAGAGTCCCAATTCTCTGTCGAGTTTCTCTTTCAGCACTTTATAGAAGTTGGCTTCCTAGACTCCTTTCACTGAGAGAACTTACTTATTGAACCAAAAGATTAGGTTCATTTTTCCCCCCACTGAGTAGCTCTTCAGCAAGCTTCTAAATATGCCTCTCTTGAGAGACACAGTTTAAATTTTTATGTTAACAAAGACACTTCGTCAGTCTTGGCCACCTTTTGAACTCACTCAGTTCAAAATTTCCTCAGTTCAAAAGTACAGAGGAGCTGATGATTAGAAACGAGCTATGCATTTTTGCAGGCAGGCTTCAGGCATTTCCCCCTTTATTTTTCATACTTTTTTGCCTTTTCATATTTTTGAGGCATTTTGTTTTCAATTTGTATTGTCACATCTACAGTGGACTAAGTTTTATTGAGATTAGGTAATTTGTTGGTGGGGCTTAAGGAGACATTATTAATGCTTTACTTCTCAAACCAAATTTGAACTCTTACTATGCAATCCAGAAACCAGCATAAAATGCATAGAGTAATCGCTGCTTTGATTCTTCTTTATTTCACATACTATCAATTTTTTTAGAAAGGTAATTTTACCTCCAAAATGTATCCTAAATCTGACCACCTCTTACAGCCACATTTTCTGCTTCTGTCTGCCTGCAACAGTGATACAAGCTACTAGCTTTATTTTTGCCTATGCTACTGAAGGCTTCAAGTGCCTAGATTATTTCTCTTCTTCCATTCTTACTTCCACCTGTGCATAATCAGATTAAACTTCTAAAAATATAAATTAGATCATATCACTCCATTGCTTAGAACTGTTCAATTTCTTCCTGTTGAACTTGGATTAGATCCAAACTCCTTATCATGGTGCACAGGACCTTGCCAGAACTGGCTCTTGCCTACCAGACTGACTGTATCTCTTAACCACACTCTGACTTCTGTGCAGCCACACTGTCCTCTCTTCCCTAAATGTGACATGCTTACCATTGTGGTTCCTTCTGCTCTAACCATTCTTCCTTCCACTGTTTGATTGGCATGCTTCTCATCATTCAATTCTTCACTTCTCAAAGAACTGGTAAGAAGAGGTGGTTTAAATTAGGTCATTTAAATAATCTCTTCCTGCTACCCATCTCTGTTGTCTGTCCTTATACTATTTCCCAGTTTTTTTTTTCTTTATAATACTTATCTCTAAACTAGAATTATCTATTGACTTATTTCCTTGTCCACTTTCTACCTTCCTAAAACCGAATTGCGAGAGCAGGATACTCAGATCTGTTTTGTTGACTTCAGTATCCTCAGTTCTGGGGACAGTTCCTGGCACTTTGTAGATGCTCAATAAATGTTTGCTGAGTGAATGAGTAGCTAAATGCTTGCTTAGTGAATGGATTGTTGTGAATTGAGGAAAAATATATGTATGGCATCTCCTGCTTAGCTCATGAGGACTTTATGAGTTAGCTATAGCACAAAGATTTGTCTCAAGCAAATTTATTGTTATAAACATAAAGATATTTAAATAACCCATCCATATGTCATTTTAGTCACCAAAAATATACTGCAGCTTCTCAGCTACTCAGTGAAATGATTCCCAGAGCCTAAATGTGTAGTACATTAAAATAAACAGTAAGAAAAAAAAACAACCCCTTAGATGTGTCTATGACAAAAACCACACAGGAAATCTATTTTTAGAGTGATATGTCATGTGATTCTTAATTATTACCTCTGCTTATGCCAGAGAACAAAAAAAAAACGTGTCATGGCAGTCTCCTGGGTATCTCCTTAGGATTTATTGTCTATGTTGTAACTCAATTTGGCTTGCAGAGCTTAATATGAAATATAAAATAATTGATGGTTCTATGCTTATAAAACATTAAGGGAAATCAGATGGTAGAACTTGGGGGAGGGAAAGATGAGAAATAAGGCAAAAACGCTACCTGGTGGTAAGTCAGTCATCTATGAAAATACCTGAATTTTTCTAACCCCTTGAAAATTCTAAATGCAAAGTTTTCTTCTGTGTGCCAAACAGATTATCTATGATGGCTGGAAAAATATCTGTTTTGCTAACTGGGCATTATTGATGGACACAAAATCCTGTGATTTTAATCCTTTTTGTGTTAGTGGTTAAGTGTTTCAGCAATTTATCAATTAATAAGAAATTATCAATTCATAAAGAATTGCTGCACTTATAAAATTGAATTCACAGAACCTGAAAGTCAGGTGATACTCCCCATTTTTCAAATGGTAAAACTGAGTCTGAGAGAGATAAAGATATTTGCTTAAATTAAACAAATAAAACCCAGTGTGAAATTTGTGAAAGACATTCTTATGTCTGGGTATATTTACATCTTTTTAAAAATTTTCTCTTTTACCTTACTTATTGATAAATGATCTGGACTAAAATCATGTGCTGAAAGAAATAATATTAGTTATTAGTTCAATTATACTATGTATTAAACATGGAGCTAGTAGACATTATTTTCACAAGATCCAGGATTCAGTTTATCAATATAGACAAAAAATGATGTTCAAGTTATACACTAATAAAATGGGATATTAGTCTTGCAAGCAACTCTAGAAAAGACCTTATTTAACCTTTAGTACAAAACAAAACAATGTCTAAAGTATTCCTCTGAGATGATGGTACTGGATAGACCATTTGAGGATCTGCCATTTACGTCTCCTTTAAGCACTCTTGCAGATTGGTAGGGTTTGCCGACAAGTTACCCCATCATCCTGGTCACAGCTAAGTGGGTTATGGCTAGGTTAAAGATGGGTTATGGCTGTCCTGTGGCTGTCCAAAAGGCAGCCATTTGGAGAAAGCAATACAGAAGATGGCCTGGTGAGAGAGAGCAGCAGTGAGGAACTTCACTAGATGTCAACAGGCACATTCAATGGGATCATCGACAATGGGTTTTGAAGTAAGTTGTGGATGAAATCATCAGACAGGGAAAAGTGTCAGAGACAAACAACAGAGAAAACAGCTTAAGAGGGGAAGTCATGCAGCAGGAAAAGCCTTGAAATCAAAGAAACCATGAGTAGAAGAAGGCATGGGAAGGAAAGAAATTAGCTGGGTGTTGGGCAGGTAAACCAGAGCAGAGCATGGTTGATGCTGCTGAGTCAACAAAGCCAGTTTTTTGATGATCAAAAATGCTGGTGAATTATGGGCTTCATGAAGTGGAACTTAAGTTCCTCTTTAAGCATGGATGTGAGATTTTTTTGGTCATGTCTTTATACATGTACTTTGTTTTTATTTATTTATTTTTGCATTACAATTCTTATTACACATATATACCACAATTTTTCATATCTCTGTATATAAAGTATGTTCACACCAATTCATGTCTTCATACATGTACTTTGGATAATGATGTCCATCACATTCTACCATCCTTGCTAATCCCCTGCCCCCTCCCTTTCCCTCCCACCCCTCTGCCCTATCTAGAATTTGTTTATTCCTCCCATGCTCCCCCTCCCTACCCCACTATGAGTCAGCCTCCTTATATCAGAGAAAACACTGGGCATTTGTTTTTCTGGGATTGGCTAACTTCACTTAGCATTATCTTCTCTAACGCCATCCATTTACCTGCAAATGCCATGATTTTATTCTCTTTTATTGCTGAGTAAAATTTCATTGTGTATATATGCCACATTTTTTTTATCATTCACCTACTGAAGGGCCTCTAATTTAGCTCCATATTTTAGCTATTGTGAATTGTGCTGCTATAAACGTTGATGTGGTTGTGTCCCTGTAGTATGCTGTTTTTAAGAACTTTGGGTATAGTCTGAGGAGAGGGATAGCTGGGTCAAATGGTGGTTCCATTCCCAGATTTCCAAGGAATCTCCATACTGATTTCCAATTTGGCTGCACCAATTTGCAGTCCCACCAGCAGTGTATGAGTGTACCTTTTTCCCCACATCCTTGCCAACACTTATTGTTGTTTGTCTTCATAATAGGTGCCATTCTGACTGGAGTGAGATGAAATCTTAGAGTAGTTTTGATTTGCATTTCTATGATTGCTAGAGATGATAAGCATTTTTTCATATATTTGTTGGTTGATTGTATGTCCTCTTCTGAGAAGTATCTGTTCAGGTCCTTGGTCCATTTATTGATTGGACTATTTGTTTTTCTGGTGCTTAGCTTTTTGAGTTCTTTATATACCCTAAAGATTAGTGCTTTATCTGTTATGTGTGGGATAAAAATTTGCTCTCAGGATGTAGGCTCTCTGTTCACCTCACAGATTGTTTCTTTTGCTGAGATGAAACTTTTTTGAGACTCCCTCTCTCATTAATCAATTTACAGAGTCAACTCCTATTAAATGATGTCATTAAAATTGCCTCTGTTCTTGGCAACTTCTAGGACATGATCTAAAAAGACTGTTTGGATTTTCACTAATTTTTCATCAGCCCATTTTCTTCTGAAAATTTTGTTGAAACATTTTATTTATGGAAAATCTAAACCTATTTTTTTTAGAATTATAATTTTTTAGCCATAAGCTAGCACTCCAGGAAAACACCAACTAAGTTGTTTTAATCAGCTTTTCAACATTGTGAACAAAAGACCTGACAAGAACAATTAGAGGAGGAAAAGTTTGTTTGGGGCTCACAGTTTCAGAGGTCTCAGCAAAACCACATCCTCTGGCCATGCCCTACCTACCTACATTTATCATCCAGTTAATTCCTATCAGGGGATTAGGTTACAGCTCTCATAACCCAATCATTTCATCTCTAAACTTTCTTGCATTGTCTCACACATGAGCTTTTGGAGGACACCTCGTATCTAAACCATAAGTCTATATCATTATTCTTATGACAGTCTGCTAGCTATAGGAACATCACTACCATATCAAAGCAAACTTAAACTGCTAGCCATATATTTACACCAATTAAAATGTTCCCAAGTTTCCCAAGTTCTCTAGTAATGTCATATGACAAAGTACCAGGATGTGTCAACTTGTCAACTTCATTGCTTATGTCTGGACCTCCTTTAATGTACCAATTTAACACTCCGATGTACATCTTAACCTCCCTTGTTGCAGGCAGTGCACCTCTCTGAGTGTAGCCTAAGGTTTCATTAACTTTAAGCTTTGTCACCATTTTTTGACTCACGAGAGTCCTCCTCTAGAGCACTTTAAAAGGCACACTTGGCCTGAGGTTTGTTCTTGCATAATGGCACTTTTAAAATATCCATGCCAGATTTAAATTCATAGCTATTAAATTTAGTCTTAGTGACTTAGCTCTAAGTAATTATAGCCATTTGCTGTCTTTTCCAATCTGTGTTCTGTGGAACCTTCCTGTGCTTACAAAGTTGGTAAGAGCGCCACATCTTCTTGAAGACTTCTGGGTTAAAGAAGAATTAAAAGATTTATCTGCATGACCCTCAAAGTCTAATCTCTAAAAATTATTCATAATGGCACTCTTTTTGTAGAACAACTACTAAATCTTGCAAGAACACAAATGTCTTTGTGACTTCAGGTATGTTATGAATCTTCCTGAATCATGGCCTTGTAATCTATAAGGTGGGAATAATAATACCAGTCTCATGAAGTTCATGAATATTAAAGGAGATGCTATATTTGAATTCCCTCTCATAGAAAAGGCTCAAATAGTGCTGCTTCTTGTTCTTATTATTTCTTAAGTTTTTAGTTTACAATATTTATTATTTTACCTTGATACCTTGTTATACTTAGTTACTTATGCCCACCAAAACATTCATGTTTATTTTTTTAAATGAATACTTTGTTTTTTCAATGAGTACTGATTTTTTTAATACTTTACAATATTAGAGTATGGCCCCCACCCTTATTTTGATATGGGGGGATTGAACCCAGGTGTGCTTAACTACTAAGCCACATCCTCAACCTGTTTTTTTTTGTGTTTGTGTGTGTGTGTGTGAGAGAGAGACAGGGTCTTGTTAAGCTGCTTAGGGCCTTGCTAAGTTGCTGAGGCTGGCTTTGAACTTGTGATCCTGCCTTGCCCTCCTGAGTTCCTGGGATTATAGGTGTGTGCCACCTTCCTGACTACAACATGTATTTTTATTTAGGTTTATTTTACTCTTCTATTCTATATTGAATTGGAATTCCACATTGGCAGCTGGTTTTGCTTCAGTTCAACAGCTGTTTCTTAAGGATTCTTGCCAGTCACATGGACCTTGCCTCCTTTGCCCTGTATCACGTGCCATTCCCCTCTCTAACCCTTTCCCACTCTTTTGAGAGTATCAACTTGGATCTAGGGCTTTTTGGACTTTCTTTTGATTGTCTCAACCCTATCTCTCGGTCAAAGTGCTCTTGATTGATATTTTCAAATTTTTTTCAGGTTTTATTTTTCCTTTTTTTTTTTTTTTTTGCTCTTCCTATTTTGTCTTTGGTAGAAATCGAAAGAATTATAAAAATGCATGAAAATACTTCTTCTCTGTTTCAGGGAGCCCTGTGTTCATACAAAAATAGCATAGCATCCTTGTGTCTCTTGCCCAGGTGTCTGGGGACGTCCCAGAACAGAGTCCCAGTTGCTCCATTCAGCTGTGACATGCAGTAACCCGGAAATGAGCAAGATGGGGAAGGCAGGAAACAACTGGGATGCGAAAATGTGGTCAAGACATCACATTAAACACACACACACACACACACACACACACACACACAATCATTTGGAATGCCAGAATCCATTTTATTTTCTCATTGTTTTCTCCCTGAAATAATTAGTCTAGAGAAAAATCTACAGATGGAGCTCATGTCTATCAGAAGAACTTTTGAAATAACTGTGATTCCACACTTTCCTCTCCTTTGTAGTCCCTACCCTGGGTATCACTGCTGTGGAGTTCTATATAGGTACACATTACCCATAAGCAGTATAGGGAATAATGTGAGCTCAATCCTATTGAATCATAAATGGGAAATCTGTATTCCTATCCTGTGTGCCTCCAAGTACCCTTTATGATTTTAATCTTAAAGAAAGAAACTGCATTAGACCCATACTTTCATACCATAAATTACACTATTTTGACAAATAACTGCTCTCTCTCTCTCTCTCTCTCTCTCTGTGTGTGTGTGTGTGTGTGTGTGTGTGTGTGTGTGAATTATACTGGCAAATTTTGGAAAAGACAGAATTAATTTTGAACACCTCCATCTAATCCTAAATTGATCTATAAGATATAGGCTTTTCCATATTGTCCTCATTTTCTTAGATATGCCCCCCCTGATCTGTTTTCCTTTTGTACCTATTCCCAGGAGTTTTTCTTCCTGTGTGGTGCCATGAAAATTAAATAGTTAATCAGATAAATTTAGTCTTATGTGACTCAAAAGATTTGTGTTCCTAGGTCCTTGATCCACTATGAGTTGAGTTTTGTGCATGTTTAGAAATAGGAGCTTAATTTCATTTTGTTGCAAATGGATTTCCAGTTTTCCCAGCACCATTTGTTGAATAGGCTATCTTTTCTCCAATGCATGTTTTTGGCAACTTTGTCTAATATAAGATAACTCTAATTCTGTGGGTTTATCTCTGTGTCCTCTATTCTGTACCACTGGTCTACAAGTCTATTTTGGTGCCAATACCATGCTGTTTTTGTTACTATTGCTCTGTATATATAGTTTAAAGTTCTAGTACAGTGATGCCACCTGCTTCACTCTTCTTGATAAGGATTGCTTTAGCTATTCTGGGTCTCTTATTTTGACAGATGAATTTCAAGACTGCTTTTTATATTTCTATGAGAAATGTCATTGGGATTTTGATTTGAACTGCATTAAATCTGTATAGTGCTTTTGGTAGTATGGTCATTTTGACAATATCACCCAATAGAAGAAAAAGTAGGCACAAATCTTCATCATGTTGAATTAGGCCCTAACTTCCTTAATAAGACTCCTGAAGCACAATAATTAAAATCAAGAATCAATAAATGAGATGGATTCAAATTAAAAAGCTTCTTCTCAGCAAAAGAAACAACCAGTGAAGTGGATAGAGAGCCTACAGAATGGGAGCAAATTTTTACCACATGCACATCAGATAGAGAACTAATCTGTAGGATATATAAAGAACTCAAAATTCTTAACACCAAAAAAATAAATAAGCCAATCTATAAGTGAGTCAAGGAACTGAACAGATGCTTCTCAGAAGATGATATGCAATCAATCAACAAATATATGAAAAAAATGTTCAGCATCGCTAACAAGTAGAGAAATGCCAATCAAACCCACTCTAAAAATCAAAAACACTCCATTCAGAATGGCAGCTATTAAGAATCCAAACAAGTGTTTGACAAGGATATGGGACAAAAGGCACACTCCTACGTTGCTGGTGGGACTGCAAATCAGTGCAGCCAATATGGAAAGCCATATTGAGATTCCTTGAAAACTGGAAATGGAACCACCATTTGACCCAACTATTCCATTCCTTCATTTATACCCAAAGGACTTAAAAACAACATACTACAGTGATGCAGTCACATCAATGTTTATAGCAGCACAATTCACAATAGTTAAATTGTGGAACCAACTTAGATACCCTTCAGTAGATGAATGGATAAAGAATGTGGTATATATACACAATGAAATATTACTCAGCAATAAAGAGAATAAAATCATGGCATTTGCAGGTATATGAATGGAGTTGGAGAATATGATGCTAAGAAGTTAAGCCAATCCCCCCAAATCAAATGCTGAATGTCTTCTCTGATATAAGGATGCTGATTCATATGGGGGTTGGGGGCAGTGTGGGAAGAATAGACAAACTTTAGATAGGGCAAAGGGGAGAGTGAAAACATGTATGAAAACATTCATGTATGAAAACATGAATGGTGTGACTCTCCTTTGTGTACAACCAGAGACATGAAAAAAATGTACTCTATTTGAATTGCATTCTGTTCACATATATAACAAATTATAATTTAAAAAAAGATTTATGTTCATGTTATGACTATGCTACTATCATGGAGAAATGATAAAGTTCTTGCTTTTTTTATTAAGAGCTTTAACACTAAGAGTCAAAGACAAGTAAAAGCACAGTACTAGTTGAGAGGATTATGTTGCCTTAAAGAAGAAACAATCAAATGGAATTGGTGTGATCTCTACTAACTTAACTTTAAGGACCGAGGGTTTTAAATCTAATGTTGGCTTGATTTCATCTTTAACTTTTGATTTTCATTTCTTTCTTTATTTTATTTTTATTTTTTTCACTCAGACCCAAAGCATCAACACTTACTAGGTGAACTGCTGTTGACAAAAATGATTTTCCTTTTATATATTTTAATGGTAAATAATGCTTCTTCCTGAAGGATGAGGTTCCAAGAAATATTTTGGATTCTTTTTATTTAGCTTAAGACTTTGAGAAATTCTTTGTGATTTGAATGTAAGTGGTTACATTAGAATGTAAGTGGTTTCCTGTTGGTTATATAGGATTTAAGTTTCACATTAAAATGTCAGTCATCCACAAGTAGAGGACATGGATAGGAATGAGGTCTGTGAACAGAAATGTCAAAAGTTCTCACTTATGACTGTTGATAAATTCTCTTTTTATAAGACATGCATTGCCATGGTAATGGGGAGCAAGATCTCATCTGGGATGGGATAAATAAGACACTGTAGTGTCATAGAGAAGTTTAATGTGTATAAACCATGAAGAAAGGTGTATTCCTTGATGGAAACTTGGATATCACACAGCCTGCTTACAATTATGGAAATGACAAAGAGCTAAGGATTCTGAGAGTCAGATTGGTCTCTCTATTATTTGAGCTATAATTTCAGTCAAGAGCTAGAATTAGGAGTGCAATTTTCCTGAGTGTTGACACCTGGAAGTGTTTGGAGAGGAACTGGAGAGACATTATTAGATACAAACTTTCCTGACACACCTAAATGTCAATTTATCATGTAAATATTTTCTTAACAACACCTGTTTACTCAGAACTCTGATAGTTGCTGTAGGACCTATGAGATAAGAATAAGTTTATCCCTAACTTAAAAGAGATAAAAGTTAGATATAAAATTCGAGTTTCATATTTTATTAACTAATAAATTTTTTAAAAATTCCATGCACAAAGCTTGGGAAGCAAGTTTAGGAACCTGTACAAACAATTTTTCAGACTTATTTTTTCTTAATAATAATTAGTAAAAGATAACTTCATAGAAAATACCAGTTTAATTCGTTTGAAAATGTGTACATTATACTATCAAGTGTTACCACAATTTGTTGTATACTAACTATATTATTTTTGCCAAACCTCATACTACCTGTACTGGATTGACACAAATCAGATTTCTATTTAATAAATTTATTTGGAAAAAAGGAAGCTTGCAAACAAACATTACCTGCTATAATACAAGGTAATTTGTAAAATAAGTATGATTAAACAAAATAATATAGTTAAATTCTAGAAATATACTATTGCATGCCAAAGGGAAACCTGTGGTCTAGTCTCTCATACTTAAAAGAGAGAATAAATAGAGCTAGAAAGGGATCAAAACATACTAGTACCAAATAGAGATTTTTCTTCTTTACATAATTATAAGGGTTAAAATAATATTGAAGTGCATTTCCTTATACATAATTTAATGGATATTCAATAGTCATCTAAAATCATATTTCACACTTGAAATTCACTCTTCTGGCTTGCAAGTTCAAATTCATGTATGTATCTTTTCTCAGTCTTACCAGAGTAACACCATATTTATTTATTAACCTAATTTTAAAGATGAGGAAACAAAGGCACAAAGAAATTAAAACAACCCCTGTGTTTAGTCAATGTTAGACACACAAACCCAGATTTTTGATTATCAAAATCCCCTTTTTCCTATACACTCATTATATTACTGTTATATATAACTGTCTCATGCAATATACAATTATTATTTCAAGTTTCTTTATTGTTAAATATCTCAGAAAAGTAATATTAAAAGTTACAAAGTATTTTTATCAAGATATAAGAAGTTCATATTTCCTTATATTAGTAACTGATGATAGGCATTTTATTAATTAGAGAAATATTTAATCTTTCCTAAGGATTTATTTCAAGAGTAATCTATTTTGACAAATCAATTTTATTCATCTGGTTTTGCATACAGGGAAATAAAGGTATAGAGAAGAAAGAGATTTGACCCTGGTCAGCTATATAGAAACTGTACTGGACTGTCCAATGATCTCAGAATCACAGCAATGGAAACAAGTTTTCTTAATGAAAAAATATAAGGTGACAATAAAGGGGGAAGCAAAGATCTAAAGACCATAGTTAGAAGAGTAAGGTCCAATATGGGTTGGACCTTACTCAATAAGTATAATCAAGAGATCTTAGTTTGTTTTAGGACAAAAGTAGGATCATTGAAGGAATAGGCCCTGTGCTGTGGTTTTGGATTAATGCTGATGGATAATATAGAACACGTTCATATCTATGTTGCTTCGTATTTTCTGTGAAAGAGACTGACTTCTACACTAAACTGTGTGGAGTGAACATTGATAAGGAGAAATAGAGTTGAGGGTGGGAAAAAATGTTATAAGAGATAATGCTACTGCTAGAAATGAGTTCAGGTTTCCCACTTTATGAGCATTAACCCCCCAGTATGATATGAAGTGCAAATGAAGACAGTGATGTGTGAAAAAATTTGAAGGATAAAGGAAAAAAGTAAGGTAGGGAAATGCAAATGCAGATTCACATTGCAAAAGAAGGAAAAAGTGGCTCTTTTCTGACATTCTAGATTGCTGAGCTTTAGATAAATTTGGGAAAGGTTCCGGAATGGATTTAAAGAGATAATTTATGAAAACCTGGAAGTGGATCCAGTGAGAGTTCACGAAAATCTATTCATGATCGAATAACATCCATTTGTTCTTTAGCAAAAAAATATTGCCTTTTGAATTAGTGTATCCAGTATTCCACAAGCATACTCTTACATTATACATACTCAAGGTTCCATTAAATTTCTGAGGAAATAATGGAGAGGAATGGGTTTAATGAAATAATAAATACCCAATTAGAAAAAAAGTTTCCATGTGTCTGAATAAGGGCTATTTAGCAAAATGATATCATCCCAAAATGAGGTTTTTAATGTTGCTTCTCAGAATATTTCCATATTTAACATTCAGTGCAGGGCATGTCTGCTGGTGAAGAAATCTCTTAGTTTTTATTTGTCTGAGAAAGTCTTTATTTCTCCATCACTGTTGAAGGATAATTTCAACACTTAATTTTTTTCCTACTTTCTTCTTGCTTGAATAATTTCTTATGAGAAGTCCACTGAAATTCTTATTCCATTCAAGAGCTATTTTCATGATTTTCTCTTTTTGTGTTTGTTTTTCTCAGTTTGAGTATATGATACGACTAGGTGTTTTGTTATGTTTTGGGTATTCATCTTGCTTAGAATTCTCTAATCTTCCTGGATCTGTGGTTTGGAGTCTGTCAAAATTTTGGAAAGTTCTTGGCTATTATTATTTCAATGGCTTCTTCTGTTCCATTCTGGTTTTATTTTGGTTTTTGATACATCTTGTATTCCAATTCCAATTCCAATGATCTCAGATCTCTATGTGTTTTATCTTTTTAAATGCTCTTTACAGTTCTTAGATGTTTTGGGTTTTGCTGTTGTTGGTTTTTGTTTATTTTCCATTTTTTTTTCTCTTCCCTTTTCAGTATGGGAAGTTGCTACTGACCCATCTTCAAGATCACTGATTGTTTTTTTTTTAACTGTGTTGTGTCTACTAATGAGCTCATTAAAAACATTATTCATTTCTTCTAGAGGGCTGTTCATTTTGATTGCATTCTTTTGATTCTTAGAACTTTCATCAATCTGCTTACATTATGCATCTATTTATTGTATATTGCTTACTTTTTCAATTAATGCTCTTAACATATTAATCATAATTGTTACTACAAAAATCTCTGATCATTTCAACATTTGTGTCACATCTGAGTTTGAGTCTGATGATTGTTCTCTTCAGACAGTATTTTTGTTGTTGTTTTTGTTTGATTGATTGGTTTTTTTTTTCCTCTTGGCATACTTGGCAATTTTTTGTTCAAATGTAGATAGGCAAATAGATAAGTAAGCAAAGAGGTCCCTACTAGAAGGATTTATGTTATTTGTCCAAGAGTTGGGCTAGATTTAATATTCACTGGTACCAGAGTCTTCAAATTCTTTCTTGATTTTGTTTCTCTTCTTGACTTTGGACTTTGTTAAGTACTTCTCCTCAGGGGGTAAAAAAATACTTTCTTATAGCTTTTTCAGCTGTAACACACTATTATTACATTGGAGCCCTGCAGATGTAGTAGAAATGTGTGGGGAAAGGGAAGCATTCAATACTTTTATTACTGAATTTGGTCTTGGGATTTGGGGGCCTGTGTTTGTGAACTGTTACTTTTACAAGTGTTTCTTCAGTGCAATCGCTTTTTCATTTCCCCCTTATGTGGAACTGGAAAGCTAGAGAAAGCTGGAGAAAGAGGAACGCCCTTCATCTACTAGAATAAGACTTAGGGAAAGTCTTCCTTGGAAAGTAGGCCTTTGTTATTCTGGGGTGATCACAATAATTACTCTTCCCATTTTCCCATCAGATCTAGGAGAGGATCTTCCTCAGATTTTCACTATGAGAACCTGGCCAGGTTCTTGAAAGTAAATCCCAGAAATGCATGTGGGTACACTTAAGAATCTGACCCCATGAGTTTTTTCTCCTCTTATATTGATCCACATTCAGCTTCCAGCAATTTGTTATAATTACTCTTGAATGTTCCTAAGACTTTATGGCTTCAGAAACTTCTTTGTTTCAGGTAAGTAGAAGTGAACTGTATCTCTTTGAATGAAATGATCTTTGAAGTATTTGGGACAGCATTTTACCCTGAAGCTTCAATTTCCTGATGGTTCCAAGAAAAGTCATTGATTTTCAGTTTATCCAGCTTTTTTTGTTATTGTTGTACTAATGGAAGCAATGACTTCCAACCTTGTTACATATTGGACCTGCATCTGGAAGTCTTCAATTCTTTTTTTTTTTTTTTCCTGATACCAGGGATTGAACCCAGGGAGGCTTAACCACTGAGCCACATCCTCAGCCCTTTTTATTGTTTGTTTTAAGACAGGATCTCACTAAGTTGCCTAGGGCCTTGCTTAATTGCTGAGACTGGCCTCAACTCTGCAATCCTCCTGCTTCAATCTCTCGAGTTTCTAGGATTATAGGCATGTACCATTATGCCCAGCCCTCAATTCTCATATAATTGCCAATGTACATAAAGATATGAAGAATGTGATTAGCCAGTCTGAAGATGAATTAAAGCAGGAGCAACAGTATCTATATAAACTGGCAGATTCATGAACTCTGAACATCTTTGGTCCTGACTAAGAGGCATATGTTCTCAGTGGTAATTCTGGCACTTCTATGAACTAATTATCTACTTTATATAATTTATTCCCATGGGCAGCGCTGAAGAAAAATGAGAACAGAAAATTACACAAATTAGCTAGCAAGATCGGGTGCAGGTAAGTTAGACTATAACTCGAAAACCCTTCACCCCTGAGGACCACTAACACCAACAAAGACATAAAAGCAGTTCACTATTACAGAAAAGTACAGAGCATCTCAAACCATAGGAAGCTTATTTTTTTTTTATGAAGAGCCTTTAAATATTCAAATTTTCCATATTCAACATATAAACATATTTCAGTTACATATTAAGGCCAATTAATATAGTGAAGAAGGAACCAAAGGCAGGTAAGAAAGATTCAGAGACAGAGAAATAAGGATGAGAAAGATAGCAAAAGGAAGGGAATGAAACAGCCAGATGTTTTTGGCTTACCTGGCCTCCTCAATTTTCTTATGATTTCACTTCTGCCTCCTAGAACTCCACATCTTTGAGGTTTAGGTTTTTTGAGGTATAAAAGGGGAGGGTGGTCAAAGTACTCTGTTAATTCATAAACACTTACGAAGTGCACATTTGGCTGCAGGCCTGTGCTAGCTCTCTGTGTGTGATGCAAAGACCCAGGTTCTTACTCAGCTCCAGTTTTCTAAACCCATGGCAAGGCTGTGGTCAGATACCTGTGATCCAGGTGTTGCCTTTGAAAAGTTTACAATTATATCACTGACCCTAAAGTGATGTGCCTCAACCATATCAAATGAATAATGGGTGACGAGGCCATATCAATACCGGAACACACACTCTATGCAAAATAACCAAGAGAGATCAGTGATAGAAGACAAATCATTGCTGGATGGCCACTGATTTCCCCTCCAGGGTGACTATGAGTTCTGATTCCTACCATTATCTCTCTTGTTTTCCTCTTCTCCTTCAGGATTTTGGAAGGAAAGAATGGCAAGTTATCTCTTAAAACTGGTCACAAAAGCCTGCACTAGGCGTGAATTTTATTCTCAACTATAAAACACCATGACAACATACATACCCTGGGAGATATAACCATTAAGTTGTATCACTGATGATACGTGGTAAAAACGAAGTGTGATCATTAGGGTTCCTGGTTCATATTAGTTAGTACTCTCAAAACTCGCCTTTCGTAGAGATTGCCTAGGACTTCTTCATCCATTTGGTCTTTCTAAATAAATGTTCACTATTAGAAAGGATGGATTGGTTTTATTAGGCAGGTGACATTTTATTAGAAATGCAAACAAATATAAAGATTTTTGCAAAACTGTGTCCATGAAAATCAGACTAAAATATTGTTAACAAGGGGATTTAACCTTGGAATACAGTAAAGGAAGAAGCATAAATCATTTCAATTAAAAAAAATACTAAAGGATACACACACACTACATACACACTTACTATAGTAGAATGCATTAAAAAATTGTCTGTGACTGTCATAGAAGTTGTTTTTCCCTAGAGCCACCATTAGATAGAAAAGTGCAACAGAAAACATGGCTCTTTATTTTGAAGAATTCTATATGTTTTATTCAGTTAATTTTGCTATGTTTTTAATGAAAGTACAAATTTGTGGTGGACAGCAGTCTCTGGTTCAATTCCTGGCTCTGTCTTTTACCAGACAATTAACTTTGACAAGTAACTTAAACCTTCTGTGTTTTATTTTCCTCATCTATAAAATGACAAGAAAAAAAAGAGAACCTGTCTCAAAAAATTGTTGTGAAGATTTAAAAACTCTAAAATGAAAAGCTCTTTGACCAGTGATTGTCACATTCTAAATGCTGTAGAGTGGTCCTTATTATTATTACTGTTATTCCCCAAAGTTTATTTGTCCCGAAATTATAAGTTCTAAAGTAATATGAATGAAAAAAAATTTTTTCCTCCAAGACTGTTACTGTTTTTTATTATGGATTGGAAATTATGAAGCATGCTATTTTTCATTAGAATGTGAACCAGAAATATCTAGGTATTTGTTTATGATGCACATTCTGGGCTTCAATAAAATCAGAATATCTGGATTTTTTTTTCTAGAAATATCTATTTTAAATGAGGTGCCCCGAGGATTCTGAGGCAAACTGCACTTTGAAGACAACTGAGCAAACAAGCTTGCACTGCTTTTGATTACTCACTTTGGTAACTCAAATATTATACACCAGCTACTGAGCGTCCTGAGTATGATCTTATTAAATCCTCACTCGAGGCCTCAAAGGGCAGCTTCTAGTTTGAGCTTAGTTTTTCAGATCAGGGATTGTGGCTTCCACAATTCCTGGGTTAAATGGTTTGTTCAAGATATGTTGGTGAGGGCACATTGTAGATGGAATTTGGGGATGGAATCAAGTCTTCCTGGAGTGAATCTGGTGTTCCTAAAGAGTCAAACATTGTGCATCCTGTCTGAGCACAAGCTGCTCCTCTGTTGAGAGTTTCTGTCCTGGAAAATGTGAATATTCTCCTTCAAGTTACTCAGGGCTGATGCAGAACCCCCTTTGCATGAAGACTGCATTAACCAACTGCATATTCCACTGAGCAAGTATGTCTAGTAAACAGCCAGAAGGGTGGGTGAAGATCCCTATGTTTTGAAAATTGAAGACCTTGGGGACAGAGTTTATAACTCATTCTCTGTATGCCAGTAGGTGGCATCATCTGAGTCCACATTATAATTCCACACTGTAACAACCCAATGCTTGGATCTTGGATCTTTAATATTTAGTTTAACCGATGAAACAGATTATAATAGAAGAATGGAAAATGAGGCCAGAGATATTTTCAAATGAATTTACTGCCACATTCTAATACTGGAAAATTCTAGTTATTGCCAACTCAAAGAATATATAACACAAACCATGAAGCAGGTGCTGTTTGTCCATGCAGAAATGCAAAAATTAATCCTATGAAGTCTGCAAGGATGTGATAATATACTGACAAATAACACTGTTACAATTATAGAGCTCCTGCTAAGTGTCAGTCACTGTATCAGATGATCCACATAGATTTTTGCCATGTAATTTAGTATTTTAAAAACTCTGTGAAGTAGGCATTATTCAAATACCCTGAGACTGAAAAGTTAAGGAATTTGCTTAAGTTCATACAGAATTTCCGTGGCAGAACTAAGATTTAAATCGAGGTCTTTGAATTGCAACATAAGCTTTTCTGGTAGCACGGTGATTATGTAAAATTTTGTAAAATTGTGTAAACCAAGGCAAAGTAATGAGGTGTCATTAAAACGACATAAAGATAAACTGCTAAGGTAGCTCAAAAGTACAAATAGAGCCTTTGGGTAAAAGTGTCATAAGGCAATTTATAGAAGATGTAATGTTTGATTTGGGATGGGCTTTGACATGTGGCTTTGGCTTGAATAGAGGCACTGAGAGGGATGTTAGGTGATTTGAGCACCAGAGGTGGGGCAGATGTTTAAGATAGAAGGAGAAGATAAGCCAAGACATGGAAATGTGACCATATTTGGTAATACAGAATAGTTCACTGTGACAAGAATAGTTCACTATTGAGTAGCTAGAGGAACTTGGAAAAATGGGGTGAAAAACTTGAAAAGCAGCTGGGTCATGTCATAAGGAGTTTGCACTTAAAGAAGTACAAACAATGAGTATTTAAGTCTGTATAGTGTGTGTGTGTGTGTGTGTGTGTGTGTGTGTGTGTGTGTGTGTGTGTGAAGGATTTTGGCAAATAGCAAATTTATTAGAAGTTCATTTTTTATTGAACACTTACTGTGAACCAATGTATTATGAGACTTATGGTCTCTCAATTGTTCTTTTAGAAGCTTGCTCTCAGAATATTAATTGGGTGTTAGTAGGAATGATGGATGGAAGTGGGACACAGAGGATTTAGGAGACTGAGGATTGGCAAATGGAGGTAGGAGATGAGTCAGATGACTGCTACAATTTTCCAGATGAATAATTCTGGGAGCCTAAACTTAATTTATAGCATAGATCCCACTGAGGATGTTGCTTTTCTCCACAGGTTTGTCTTCTGATAGCATGGCTCTTGGACTGCATTTCCTGTCTGGCTTCAGCTTCTTGGCAGTGTGTAAGCTCATCATTGCACAGAGGTTTAAAATCATTGCCCTCCTCATCCAAAAGTCAGTAGAATCTTCACAGCTGCCCAACATTCTTTTCTTTGATTAAACACAAAGGTTTTACAAAAGATCTTGGTATATCTGTATTTATTTTCTCACTGACAGCATGTGAATGTTTTCCTGTTCTCCCAAGACAAAGTTTACTCAGCTAAACTATCAGAGGCATCCTAAGAAAAATTGCCTCTGTTCACAGTCACATCTCTTTCTTGCAAACGCAGACCTGTAGCAGATTTGCTTTTTCTGTTTCCTTTTTCCTTAAGGTAAAATGTGTTTAATTATTTTCTTGCCTTTCTCCTCTGAAAAACAACATGTTTCCTTCACTCCTAGTGACATTCAAAACAATTTGGGAGGGGAGATGCAGGCAGTGATATTACTTGCATACAGCTCTGCTTCCCTAGGAGGATTATAAAGTACTTTAAAACTACCAAAGAATGTTTATGCCTACACAGTTCAAAATACTTTCTGTGCTTTTATAAGAACCCATACAAATTCCACTTCTATCTATTTAACACTGTGGAGTCTCTGTGAATAGAGAAATCATTCTTTCCATTAAACGAGATAAAAAAAAAATCCCATTGTAAGTAAAGCAGAATTATAATTGCCTAGTTAAAAGCTCCAGACAGCCCAGTTCACTGGGGACACTCCTTATGCATATAGGATAATGTACTTAAAATTATGGCAAGAGAGTGAAATGATTTTATTTTATGGGGATTTCTCCCATTCTTATCTGTGCATTTGCTACTGTACTTTTTAAAATATAATTCATGCTTTATTTTCATGGATTCTTGTGTGAGAGAGATTTGGGGGTCAAGATCTATATATTTTCCTGTTAGAACAGACTCTCATGGGGTCAACTTCTGCTGAGTCAATGCACTGTGGTATTTATAATGGCTATATACGAAGATAAGAAGATGGAGTCATGTTATTAAACAGGGCATGTGTTATTAAATAAAACACGTGCTGTCATTATTTGCAGAATCCCCTGAAACAAGCCACTGAGACATATCTTCCCTCACAGAATCAATCTTCCCTCCTAAAAGAGTAAAAAAGAGCTCTTTCATAGTCTACCTTCAACCCATCTCAGAAGTCAAGTTTCAGAGTGTCACTTGTAAAAATATTCATGCATATGTAGATGAGCTAATGCTATCTTATTCCTTCAGGACACTTCTCAAATAACAATACAAGTAATATCTAGTATTCATGAGTCTCTATTACATGCCTATCCACATTAATTCTAAATTGTCATGGTACAAGGTATGTGTCATCATTCCTATCAGCAGGTGAATGGATGTAGCCCAGGTAGGTTGTGACTGCCAATGTTGCATAGTTAGTGGTAATAATGATAATAATAACAAAACAATAAAACCATAAAAACAAATATTGAAAAAATACCTACTACTGCATGCTGTGATAAATACTTTCCATGAATTAACTCATTTAATCTTTACAACAACTTAAAAAGGTATATCATATTACCATCTACCTTTATCAGATGAGGGATCTGAATCTCTTACTGTAATAGATGCCTATTAATTGTTTGTTTGATCTACAGTCATTTTCATTTTCTATGAACATTATCTGCTCAGGAGTGGACACTTGTCCTAGAAATGAACAATTGGAATATCTATCTCCAATAGTCTGAGCTGTTGGTTCAGGGATTAACAAATATCCAAAACTAGCTCATTGAGGTTTATCTCAGGGACTTTGGCTGGAATTAATGAGAAAGAAATGTTCTCTTGCATCACTAATTATCTTCCTAAATATGAGTTTAGAGTTTCCAGAAGAATATTTACCATGACTTAGGAAGGACCTTCTTGAGAAAAATCTAATATATAGGGGAGTAAAATAATGGGAGTGATGAAATAGAGGAGAGAAGGATAGAGAACATTTCAGAAGTCAGAATAAGTCCTACTTTTGTTGAATTTGTTTTGGATTGAATGTCTTTCACTTTCAAACAATGAAACATTGCATACAAAAGAAGAAAAAGAAAAGATATCATGAATGGTTTACATACTATAGAACTTAAATGATGAGATTGGATCAATAGAGGAGCAATGAGAAGCAGAGATAATTTTGCCCATCCTTGACTGTAAAGCTAACCACGATTCCACAATTGCTATAAATTTTTTTCCTGAAATTTTCTTTTTCAGTACTTGGGATTGAATCCAGATTCTTATGTATGCTAGGAAAACTCTCTACCACTGAGCTACATCCCCAGCCCTCTTCTTATATCTTGATTCATACCATTTCCTGATGAAGACTGAATTTTAGATTTGTTAGAAAACATCAGGGTTCTAGAGAGTTTGTGATTTTCTTACAGCTTTTAGTAACCTTCTACAAATTTCAGACAAGAACTACTGGAAAGCTGAGGGAGAAGAAAATATAGTCTTGTTAAGAGAGACCCATTTGGTCAAAAGGAAGCAATTCAAGATGGCTGGAATTAAAAAGTATGTATCCTGTAAATGGTTGGAAACCTGAATTTTCTGCCCCTAGCCAGTCATTGAAAATGAAGACAGAGATGTAGGAGACTCAGTCTATTAACATCCTATTACTGCTGTAACCAATTACCACAAATTTAATGGCTTAAAAACAGGAAATATTTATTCTCATTCAGTTTTAGACTTCAGTTAGAAGTCTAAAATCAAGGTGTTGGCAGGGCTATATTTTATTGAGAAGATTCAAGGGAGAAAACACTGGAAAGACATTCCCCTGTGTTTCCAGCTTCAGGAGGCTGCCCTGATCTATAGGCTCATCATCTCTTCCTCATGTCACTCTAAAGTTCTTCTTCCAGGTCACATCTACTACTTCCTTGACCTTTCTGCCTCCTTTTTCACACCCACTTGTGACTCTATCCAATCCCCAAATCCAGGTTAATCTCCTCATCTCAAGATTCTTGATTTAATCACATCTAAAAAAGTCTCTTTTGCCACAGAAGGGAATGCTTCACAGGTTCTGGGAATTGGGATGTGGATATGTTTGAGAGTGGTCATCATTTAGCCTACTACATCTGCTAGAGGTACCCAGAAAAAGACTAGACCTCAGGTCGGCCCAAGTAACTCCAAATATGTACTTTCCTTGTGACCAAGAGTAATGGCTTACCTGTAGTATTGTTTAAATCTTTGAATCAAAACAAGTACGAAGCCAACTCTGGACTTAGGTATTATATGATCTGATAAATTCATAGAGTTTAAGATTCTTTGGGTTTGGACATGCAGCTTTCCAGATGAAGGTTAGGTTTTAGTTGGTGAAAGACATTACACAGATAATTGAACAATTGCTCTTTCATTATATCTGCAAAGAGTAGTCAGAAGGGAAAAAATAATGTGTGGCTGGAGTCCTGTTCAAGTCCTGGGGGTCAGAGAAGGGCTTGGCTGTGAGGAAGGGATGGCATTCTACACAGCCAGCAGTGTAGGCATAGGCTCTGGAATCATTTGCTACCATGTGGAGTCAAACAGGAAAAACAATTAATACCTCTAAAAATCGGGGGTGGGGGGGTGGTGGGGGGAGGTGCTGGTAGCAATGCTTTAACTAATCACCATTTTCGCCATGGGCAGACCATATTGGTGCTCTATCATTTTACCAGGATCACATAATACCAGCTGGAATGTAGAAATAATTCTGATTAGGAAAAGAGAAAACTTCAGGAAGAAAACTTGTAAAGGTCTTAAAAGAATGATTTGGGCTCCAGCAAACATAAATAAACTAGAGGATGAAAAGATAGAGACAAAGTGAATGCCTCTAAAATTGTGCAATTTTTGGTATTAGCAAGTTGGTAACATTTTTGTTTTTCTCTGAGGTCCCTTCTTGACCTCCTGAAAGCACACCATGAAATCTGCTGCCAAAATCATTTACAATAAAGTTATCCTGTTTACAGGTTTTCAATAAGCTGTTTTTATTCTTTGATAAATAAGAAACGATGCCATTGTGCCCTATAAAATAGCAGAGGTTTTACTTGAACAAAATCCATTTGGAAATGTTAAGCTGGTGACACAGAACTAATATGCCTCAAGGTGGTCATTCTCTCTGGATTAAAGCTGGGGAACAATTGTGGCTCCTGTTACCAGGAAAATTACAAAGGGCCATTATGGAAAGGGACAAAAATCTCTGTTCCCAGAGGGGGACTGACAAGCTGAAAGTCCCCCTCTACATGCCAACACAAAAGCCTGATTGCCTCAGATTGTTTGTTTATGTAAATCAAAGGGTGACATTAATTCTGCAAGTGGGACTGCTGAGCAACAAAGGATGTGGTGATTGGCTAGATGGTTGCTTACGGGCTCCTGGCAAATCTGGAAAATCCTATTGCATTTATTCTGAACTCTGTCTGGACACCTTTAGGAAAAGAATCTCATCATTATGTACCAAAGTGAATAATTTGTATTTTTAGAGTCAGAGTTGAAACTGTAGGATTTGAAGGCAAAGAGAGGATTTTCTCAGTTTCTCCAAAGCTCTTTCCAAATTGGATTCCAGGATACATCATGACAGATGTTCCTGGGACGTTCAGTGGGGCTGAGTGTAATGGGGATAGTCTTCCCGAAACTGTTCAGCAACCTACCACTAAAATCAATGAGGATGCGACTGATATGGACCGGACCCCACCAGACTACAGGGTTGAACCAGGTCCTGAAGATGTGCCCACAAAAGGAAATCAGGAAGAAAGAGGAAAATCACAAGGGAACATTCTACTCAACTGTTCTATGGATGAGAAGATTCTAAAAGGTAAACTATTTCCCTTTTCCCTCACTTTAGTAGTTTTGCTTATAGGCTCACTCAGGTGTTTTTTTTTTTTTTTAATAAACTGCTATTATAGGAATGAGGAAGAACTGTAGTTCCCTATTCTACTAGGGCTGCATGACATAATAACTGAACCTCTACCTCTGGTAAATTCAGGCTTGTGTATTTGATAGCTCTATGATCCTGGGCAATTTTCTTTGTCTTCTTTGTGCCTGTTTTTTTTTTTTTTTTCACTAGAAGAAAGCAGAAGAATCTTTACTACATTTGTGGGATAGTGGCAAGAAATGTTAGTTAAATGTTAACTACTGTGATTTAATATTATTACTGAACAAAGAGAATTCAGAATTTTGAAATCTCCTGCCATACATAACTAAAGAGGTCTGCATTCATGATTCTATCTTATATAAGCATAAAGGGAGAGAATGTCAGTAAAGAAATTAATTGCTATATAAATAAATGAAATCAGTTAAAAATCAGAAGTTAAATGGTAAGTTTTAATAGTCATGATTCAAAATTTAAAAATCTACCTAGAGTCTAAATTTACATCCCTTGAGCGCTCTCTCTCTCTCTCTCTCTCTCTCTCTCTCTCTCTCTCTCTCTCTATATATATATATATATATATATATATATATATATCATGTTATAATACTTGTATTTCCCCCCACAGAAAACCCAGAAGATCACCTCTTTATTGTTCATAAGGCTATCACAGATCTGTCTCTCCAAGAAACAAGTGCTAAGGAAATGACATTCGGAGAAGGTAATGGGAACTAGAGTTTTCTACACAGAAATTGTTTGACTGGATATGATGACAGTTTTCACATGGGATGTTGTGTGAGTATAATGTTGAAAAAGCAATTGAGGCACTGACTTCACAATCTCAAGGCTGCAATAGGCAGATAAGAGAGTCTTGACTTATCTGTCGGTTCCACCTCAGGAATCATTCCAGATGACTCAAGACTCAAATTGCAGGGATTGGTACAACTGATTGGCATACCAATTCGATATCTGTGTCTTAATGTGTTAGCCCACTTAATCAACCTTTCTTTTTTAATTTGGTGTCTCCAAATCTTTGCCAGGCACCTTGTGAAATGTAAATGTTTCAAAAATAGGTTTACCCTAAAAGACAATTATTGACAGACAGTTTAAAAGTAACTTTGTAAATTGATTTGCTCTATAGGAAAATTCTAGGCCTCTGATATAAGTACAAAATGGTGAACTGTTTCTTGTCAAAGAAAGCCCTTATTGTGATGAAGTTAATTTTAATTTTGTTCTTTAAGTAAATGGGGAAATAAAGAGAACATTGGAGTGACAAATATTTAATTTTTAGTAAACTGAATAGGCCACAAGACACTAAATCCTTTAGACATTACTTCTAAGAAGACACATACATTCAAGCGGCTTTCAAATAAAGTACCCAATAAAATCTATTAATCATTTCTCCTCTCCTACCCCTATAAACATCTTATCTAGAAATGTAAACCAGTTTGTTAGACATAACTAATTTAGCTTTGAACCTTAACAGGGAAAATATTGAAAAGACTACTGGTTGAAATATTAGAACTTCACATAAAATAGCAAATATTCAGGCAGACTGGAGGTGTTTGGCAATTTCTTGGACTTCTTCTCTTTGCTGGACAACTCTCAAACTGTCTGCTGACCAATACATAGATACATGAGGGAAAAGGTAGCAAATAATAGTTATTGTCAAGCTAATACTTTATCAGAGATAACTTGTAAAACTTAAGGTCCCACAAAATGAACTCAATACATTCTTTGCTGAAGTCTTTTTTCTTCTAATGGAATAAGCCTTTGGAGGTAGGGATCTAGAGCCACCTTCAAATTTCTATTCTGGAGACCCACTATAGTCGACAGTTTTTTAGGATCTTCCAATTTGATTAAATGGAGAATGAAAGCAGACTCTATTTAATGCTATATGGTCTTATCACTGAATTTGTCCCTGAATGAGTCCTTTCTTGTCTGATGAAACATGGACTGTGTGCTTTTTTCCCTCTATGACAGAGGCAGAGGTTTGGTGTCTTTTATTTTCGCTATGGCAAAAAGCTTAAAAAAAAAAAAATCTTGAAAGGCAATGCTCCTGGATAAAAATGCTAAAAATATTGGGGAAAAACTATAACATAAATTCAAGTAATTTCATTGGTGATAATCCATGCCTGAGTCCTGAATATGAATAAAAATTTCAGTTTCTTTGGTTCTTCTGGAAAAACAAACAAAGCTTGATATTAGAGCAAACATTCTAATGTATACTTATATGTAATGTAAAGAATATTGACTGGATGCCAATGAACTGATTGCAGCTGTATACTTAATGTGGAATGACAACCCACTTTTTCTCTGTAAGATTATAGTCTTGATTCCTACAGTAAAAAATAAAATAAAATAAAAAAATGAAAGGAAACTAAAAACTTTGGATGAAAGGGACTTATGAACAACCTTCAGGGAGAATTGTAGAGGGAAAGAACAAAGAGAACAAAATTGCCTCTCACCTTACTTAGATATAGGATCTAATGGTGTTGGAAGGTGATGGTGAGCCCAGACCCAGCAAGGGACCCAACTCAGACCTTTCTGATTCTTGTACACTACAGACTGAAGCTTCCTACAGAAGCTGTTCAGGGGCAAAGCTAAAAAAAGAACCTCTCCTTTCTTATAATTAATTCTTATCATGTTCCATAAATATCATTGAAGGTATACTGACATGATCTAGGTGTTTGAAAAATGGCAATTTCAGTGCATTTAAGCCTTTTAAATGTTACTTCATAGTAACAAGTAACTTGTGTCAATTGCTTGTCATTTGGAACATGCCTAAAATACAGGCTAATCTGGCATTATGTAACAATGACCTCTGCATGATTTCAAAATCTGGGCAGGTCTCAGACTGTTTTTTTTGTTTTGTGGCTTTGGTGGGCTTGGTGCCTAAGTTGCCAGCCGTGTGTGCTGACCACATGAGGGTCTTTGCTCTTCCTTCCATACCTGACTACCTTAGCGCAACTCTGAGAAAGAGAGCATCGAATGTCAAGTTTGTTACTGTGAGTGTGACTATAGGCAGTCATTATTATTATTTTTTAAATTTTCCTTTAGGGCTGTGTTTGTGTATGTGTGAAATAGGTCCAAACATTCTATTGTGTATATTATATTTCCAGCTTGACAGGTTAGAGTATATTTAAGTGTTTCTCAGGGGATATCAGTCTCACTAAATACAGTGGTACACAAAATAGAATTCCATAGTCAAACGAGGTTGGGTTGCAGCCTTTCCTGGAGATTTACAATGTTCATTAACATTTTAAAGGCTCGGATAAATTCCAAAGAAGCTTATTTAACTGTATTGAATGCAGTTATTTTCCAAACTAATTTGACCATGAAGCATGTTTGATTGTGTAGAACATATGAGTAGCCCAGAGTTATATCCCATAAAACACACATTGGAAACTGATTGTCCAGAAAAATAATTTAGAGAATAACAAAGTAACATCTCAGTATGTTGGAACCTCTGAACATCTCAACTACCTATTGATTTTGCTACAGGGCATCAGTGGGAGAAGATTCCTCTGAGCAGCAGTAACCAAGAAATAAATAGTCCAAAAGAAAGAATTGCCAAACAACCTCTAGAAGAGAGAGAAAACGAGGATAGGAAGAACAAAGCTCACCAGGCAGCAGAAATTGAATGGTTGGGATTTCGCAAACCTAGCGAAGTTGACATGCTGCATTCTCAACATGGTGAGCAGGAAGAGGTTTGGAATGAAGAAGCTCCTGAGGATAATGATGATGATTACAATGATGATGAAGATGAAGTTCGAGTGATAGAATTCAAGAAAAAATATGAAGAAGGTTCTCAATTTAAAGAAGAAATGGAGGCAAGTGAGGACTCCCCACTGAGCAGCCCCGGCTCCCAACCTGTGACACCCGATGAGCAGCCAACGTTAGGAAAGAAGGGAGATATCTCCAGAAATGCTTATTCAAGATACAATACAATATCCTATCGGAAAATAAGGAAGGGGAACACCAAGCAAAGAATTGATGAATTCGAGTCTATGATGCATTTATGAACTAACTGGAACTGAGAATTTCTCACACTCACTAAAGAAAAAGCTAATTTCATTTGTCCTGAGTGGAATGTTTCTATGCCTTGAGTTATCCCCTGCCCCCCTTGAAACACAGGCAAGCTTATTGTCTTTTTTGCTGTAGAATGATATGGAAATAACCTTAGACAAAACTCAGTCTGGTAATCTCAAATCAAAAAGGTTTAGATTCATTCTTGAGCACTTGCTATTTAAAACTTTACTAATATAGCATTATGTGACCAGCATTAAAGAGCCAGACCCACTGGGGACTCTAGCGTGATTTGGCTTTAAAAGTGGCAAAGCTGGAAAAGGTAGCCATCAAATCAAAGAGATAACTATTTGAAATGACTCCTGTATTTCTTCTGGTGTCTTTCTTTCTCTAAGTCCTCTTCCTTTTAAGCATGGTTTTTATAGACTCTGGTAATAAACTTTCAAAAATTCTTTGCCTTATTACCCTAAAAGAAAACATTTTGAGTGGTTTTCCTTGGCATCTAGTGAGTGATAATTCTATGGGCCACCTTCCTAGTGTCACCATTCACTGAATTTTCTCACTAAGAGGCAGAGCAATTTCAGGAGAATTCTGTTTGTTAAATGTTAGCTTTATGCTTTCAAACTGAATTAAACCCATTGTGAGGGTTGATACAGGGAGGGGCTAGAAGATTGTGGGCAATAGACTAAGGAGTTATATTGGATAGTTGTATTTTTGTGACTGAAAACAAAATCTTGTCTAGCACAATTAAAGTCATAAAAAAGAAAAATGATGATTTTAGCACAGTTTTCGGAGAATGTCCCTCTCTATTATCATGCTTTCTCTTATTAACAGTATCTCAGAATAATTTTATTTTCCTTAGAAACTTGAGACAATGCTAGTCACAACTGTACTAGTTACTATGAAAATGGAAATAATTATCTTAGAATATTTTTAAAGTAGGGTGTGAGCATATATTTTTAGTGAGAAAGTTCTGATAGTTGTTGGGAATATGTAATTCACTGAACCTTAGCCCAAATCAAAAAAACTTAAAATTATACTTGTGGAGCTTCACTCAAATCAATGCATCAAATAATGTATTGAATATTTATGAAAAGAGAGTCTATATTTATATTCTTACTTAAGTTTGTTCCACAATGTTTCATTTCATGTTTCCATATATATTACCCTGAACTTTCTGTTGCCACAGTTAAAAATATCTTTTGGCTCCACAAATAAAAAGACAATTACTTATTGTCTGAGTGTAATACAGTTTTCATTGTACTATTCAGCCCTTTGTTTATTTCTTTTTCACTTTGTGAAAAAGCCTGAGTTATTCCTTCTAGATTATTGCTTATTTATGTGTAACAAATCCCACATGTCTCAACGGCAGCTTCTTTAATTCTTCCTGGTTATATAATATTTTTTTCCACTAAATACTTCCATTTAGTGTTTGCAAGACTCAATGTTATTCAGGATTAAGGTGCTCCTTTTATTCTATTTCACAGTTACTACAGAACCTGCAGATTTCATCTGAGACAACATGAGGGAAGTCAGATCTTTATTGATAATGTTAGGTAGGAGATGGGTGCACTAGGACAATTTTCTATTTAATTTAGATCCTTTAAATTATTTCACCTAGAAACTATTTTCTTTCCCCTATGATTTTCTACTTTACTTCAAAGTACAGTATTGTGTTTTCCATCATGGAACAGGACCATATTGTTAGTCCACCTTAGCCTGCATTTTGAGTTATTCTAAATGAGGTGATGAATTCCTGTGAAACTTGAAGGAGATGGGTGGTCTATGGGTAGGTGACATGGCAAAGCAACTGGCTCTTAGGTGGCTGCAGTATATAGAGTTTTGGTCTTTTTAGCTGTGTATTCTTACCAGACAATTAACCAATTGTGAAATATTTTGTCAACAAAGACTATGTTAGGGCATGTTCAATTGGTAAATGCTTCAAGTTCATGGATGGGGCAAAGTGGTTACAAGAGAGCACTGACACTCGTCTTCAGCATTGGCACGTGTTGCCTTAATGCCGTCACAGAGTTAAGCTACCTGGAGAAATTTGACAGGAATTTAAGTCTTCGTAGTTTAGCAAAGACAAGGTCCTGTTTCAGATTATGTGAGGGATACTCAACATATTTGAAAGGCACATGGGACATAATTAAGGACACACTTTGGTAACTACACATGAGGTTTACCTGAGTCATTGTGATTCCAGGTTCAGTTGGAACTCTGGTATCTGATAGAAAAGAAAATTGGTTTATTGTGCAAATGCTGATATTTCTTGCATGACCTTTTGTTGTCATCTGATTAGAAATTAATAATAGCTTTATTTGTCTATAAATATATTGTTATGGTGAAGACACAGAATTTGTAGAACCTATCTCTCTATATTAACATTTAAATAAAGAACTGCTGTGTCTGGCTTGCTGTGAATAAAAGTTTGTGTCTTTGCTTCTGGTTTCTAGACTTTCTTTGGCCACCTTTTAAATTTTAGTAAAAAACTTCCATATTAGCAGCTACTAAGAATATCAATAATTGCCTTTTCAAAAATCAAGAGAATACCTCATTTCAATTCGTTTGCATTGTTTATTTCAAAAAGGTTTTTAAATGATTACATATGAAATTATAAAAACTTTCTGGGAGATATATAATATACAGGAAAAAAATTCTATTACTTTGAAAGAAACTGAGATATTGTTTTAGTTGCAATATTAACACCAACAATTTGAAAAAAATACATATTTATCTTTGTAATTGTCAAGGTAATACATTTAAACTATGCTGGTACTTTTATAGTAATTGTTTCCACATATTTACATGGGGATAGTACTTTTGGCACATTTTCAAATGGAGAACAGACATTTAAGTTTTTCAAAGTGATAAGGAAAACATTTAAAATAAGTAATAATAGAGAATTATGGAAAAGGATGAAACACCGGGGTATCATAAAGAAGAAATATGTTTGACCATATGAGAAAGGCAACCACTTCTCTTAAAGTCTGAACTTTCATTGCTCTATAAAAACAAGAGGGCTATAAAAAGTAATGTCAAAGTTATATTTGCCAATATTAAAATATCAAACTGTAGCATAACACCATAAATATGAGGACCCAAATCTTTACACAGCTCATGAAGAACACGAGATGACTGGGCCATACTGTCTACACAGACACAGTGACACGGGGCGGGGGGGTGGGGTGGGGGGGCGGAGTAATGGGCAACAGAAATCATCTAGAGACATGGCAAAGTACAAAACACACTGGTGACATCTAGAAACTAGCTACCAGCTCAGGGAAATTTTAGACATAAATTTAGAAAGCTATTTGTTTTTCCTAGAAATTAAAAATTATCTATCCAACTCCTTTATAATGACTTTGGTTGATCATAGGCAAAAATGTGGTACATAAAGATGTCCAAATTGACTCCAAACTCCTTTATGCTCTATAGCTTCAATCGTGTTCTCTCACTAAGGAATGTTTTCAGGGAATCAATAACAAAATTATTCAATACTCTTCTTTGTCTTGTTTTAAGCCCACTTCCTGTGGACTAATATGTATAAAACTAGTGAAATTTGAGCAGTGTTTGAAGGAAAAGAATGAGATCATTGTGCACAATCATGAACAGAAGAACAAGCACCCTGATAATTTAGAGTTTGATTACTCCTTCAAGTCTGCAAAACAGTATCTAGAGTGAAAGTTCACTTGTTATTGAAACTGTTATATAGAAGGTTAGATTAGACAAAGCCATGTAACTAAGAGAATTAAAATTATTCAGTGACATTTAATTTCCTTCATGTTGCAAGTGGAAACTCTGGGTTTTACTTTCTCCCAATCTATAGCATCAAATACACACATACACACGCACGTGCCTTTACAAAAATTGATGTTTTTGAATGGTCAGGAAAAGATTAAAATCTTCATTCATGTTATCAAAACTTTTAATTTCAATATGTAATTTAAAGGCTTTTATTTATGGAGAGATAGATCTGTAACTAACATCTTTAAACTCACAATTATCAATTAACAATAAAATAGAAAACCTTTATTTAAAAATATTTATTACTTATTTGATGGCAGTTATCATTATTAGGATCTCAGCATATTCTAAATTATTCTAAATTACCCTATATGATTTAAAATGAGAATTTTCACTAGTGTTTTGTTTATGTGTTTTATAAAGCAAAGGCTTACATAAATTGGCAAAGGGATCTGAATTAAAATGGTGACTATAAGTTGACCTACTGCTTTGACAATAGAGGCATTAAGTTCATTGTATCTGATGGTATTCCCTCTGCTCTTTCTCTTAGATACAGGTACCAGCAACTGTAATCCATTAAGCTTCATGGCAGAATATAATACTTTATATGGCTTATTCAAACCTGAATGGAACAGGTATTTATAAAAAAATAAATATTTTTTACAACAGCCTTGGTTAAGATTTCTTTTTTCATTTCAAAGCATTTGGACTTGTAGCAATCATTGAACAACCTATGTTAACACTGGTTGCAAAAGCACTTTAGTGACAATCTACACAATGAATGGAAGTTAAGAATCATGGTTTCTATTTTAAATTGAAAGTCTTCAATTTTTTATTTTCTACTTCTATTCAAATTGAGCAACTTGTCAGCTTTGCTTAAAGATTTGGGGAAGAAAGATTTGGGGTTTACAGGGAAACAAACCTGTACATGTCTATCATATTTGATACAGAAAGTAGAAAAGAACAGGTCTTGCATAAAGTCATGTATATAGATCATTGCAAGACATAAGGGAGTTGATACACTTATACTTAATGCACAGAGAGATACACAGCTTCTATTTCTTCTCTATCCAATCACAGAGGTTTGACTCCATCTTATTTCATTATCTGTGATACCAATAACTGCAACCCAACTGCAGTGCCTAGTGTGTAGAAGTGCTCAACAATAATAGCTCCTCTCTTTTCCTGTCCCCTCTTATAATATCTTCATTTTTTATCCAAGATATTGGACTCTTCATCTGAGCTATCATTTATTTCCTGTATTCTGAATCCGGAAGTTAAATTAGAAATGTTTGAACCAAAAACAAGTCTCAACTTCATTCTCTTGCAGAAGAGCTCCTCAAAAATCATTCTAAGGCATTCATGACATAAGAGTTGGCTGGAAATACTGAATTCCTGTGACTGGTATCCTTGTTCCTCTATAGTTCCTAAGACAATGGCAGAGCAAGGTATTTGAGTATCTAAGAGAGTGTTTCCAAATTAGTGTGGTGAAGCTACAGATACATTGTGATCATGGCCCATCAGAGTCTGCAGCCCTGTGGATGATAGCCAATTAAATGTCAGAAAGCAGAACTGAGCAAATTTGGTACTGGTCATAAAACATTGTTATAACAACTGACAGGCACAAAAGCACTTTGAGAGTTTGGTAAATTAGCTTTTTGGCCACATAAATTCTGCCAAATATTATCAAGGCTATCCTATGTTCAAGTTAACAAGATAACAAGATGCATAGACATTTTTCTGTTGAAAAGGCAATAACTAAGGCAATCCAAGTACAACTGAAGCCCCCAATAACACAACTTCCTATTGAAGAATTCAGGGCTGATTTGGACCCCAAAATGCCCCTTCCCAGGGTTTAGCATGAGAAGTACCAGAAGAGTATAATTGGTTTGGTCAGCAATTCAATTAATCCTTTGCCTAATTGAACTGACTTGTGTTTCTCATTCATATAGCTGTTTTTGAAAAGACTATCTCATTTTCTATTTATTCTCTTATCTGCAATCATCAGTTATTTGAATAAAACATCTTACATTGTTATAAATGTGCAAAAATATTTCCCCTTCCCATCCTTACAGTTTTGCTTTTGCATACTCAGTTGGATGTTGAAATTGTATTACATAGACAGTCAGAACTAAAATTGTCCAGTTTTAACATTAACTCAACTGAACAAATATTTCAAATATTTTTAAAGTCTTTTTAAAAAAAATATTAACAAGAATAAGCATGGCTATCCTAGGACCCAACAAAGAGGTTGCATATCTTTTTCTAAGGTCTGTCATAGGACAAATTTGTTCAGATCAGTGGCCTAAAATGAAAGAATGGTCCCTGAATCTGAAGAGCTGAATTCTCATCTTGATTCTCCAGTTAATTGGCCTGTGATTTTTATTTTTATTTGTTTTACTTTGTTGGTACTGAGGATGGCCTCAGTAACCAGGGGGCCTCTACAATTAAGCTACATTCTTAGACCTTCTTATTTTTTTTTATTTTGAGATAGAGTCTTACTAAATTGCCCAGGCTAGCCTTGAACTTGTAATCTTCCTGTCTCAGCTTCCCAAGTAGTTGGGATTATAGACATGCAACACTATGCCCCGCTTGGCCTGTGAGTTTTAGACAAGTAAATTATCTTCAGGTATTAATTTTCCTACCAAAATTGTAAATAATATGATTTTTAAGATTTCTCTTAGTATGCATAAGTACTGGTATATTTATGATGAGAATTTTATTTTGATCAAAAAATAGTTAATTTTCCCCCAAATTTCTAATGGTTATCATTGGGTCCACATTGAGAGCTTCGCTGTTTTCCTCAGGGAGAAAAACTCCAGGACAATTTTTTCTTAATTCTCTTCCTAAGAGTTGTTTACCTCATTTCTTTCCTTTTTCATTATGTTTTCTTAACTTTATTTCTACTTTGAAGTCTCTTAGAGTATATTTTTTTAAACATACTTCATCCCACTAATGTTGTTAAATCTAAAATAGCATCTGATTATTTTCATATAAAATTAATATTTTTCAGTGCAGTATTTCTGCTTTGTTTCAACTCTTCTCACTTTTCCCCAAATTAGAGTATCTTCAGCAACCAAATATATTTTTGGTTACTACTATTTTTCTTTGCTTTTTAAAAATTAATATCCACAAAAATCCAGGAAGTTACTGGTATGACCAATTATTTAAAAGTGCAGTTTTAAAAGCACAAAATGAGCTGAAACAATTTCTACATTTAGAATTAAATATTTTTATAAAGACCCCTTCTTTCTTACTTAAAAGTTTTTCTATGACTCAGACTGAGAATAAAAGACTATGCAATAATCTAGATCACAACCCAGCTATTAGGTGGGGTCATCAATAGTTGATCAGTACTGTTTTAAATTGCTAGGTAAAAATGAATGTATAGAAATTTCAACAGAATTGTAACTCTATGTGCATCTGATATTTTTCTAGCCATAAGAACTCATGCAGTTTATGTTTGATGAAAAAATAAAGGACCAGGTTCTCTGTGGGTTTAAAGACAGTCATTGTGAATATCATTGTGCTCCCCCATGTCTGTTACCATTTCTGGTTACCTGTGGGATGACACCAGGGAAACCTGCAGAATGAGTTCCTGCATAGGGCAGGAAGTAGGCGATACCAAAGGCCACCCTGGGCTGAAGGACTCCAGTCCACCAGGACTCCAGACCACCCAAATGGTGGACCGTTTCCCTGAGTTATCTTTTGGTACTCTAAATATTGTGATTTTAAAAAAATCTTCCATTCCATTGAAAATTTAAACTACCACTGAAAAATAGAGTCACTGAGTTCACTGTTACTTTCACAGTTATCTAATGGGTTGACCAGGCAAAACCTCAGTTCCTCTTCATTCTTCAAGGTACTTTTCAAATTTCCACTTTTGATGTGGTTTGGTTGGGTCACAAGCAGCTACTTTAAGCATCTTCTGTGGAAAATTTCCTTCCAAGCACAACAACTGATGATAGTTTTCAAAAACAATGTGATTTACCTGGAAAGAAAGAAGATCTGGGAATGAGCCACAGACTGAACTTGACAATAAAGATATATATATATATATATATATATATATATATATATATATATATATATATATATATATATATATATATATCCCTAATATGTCTCCAAAGAGATGAGCAACTATATTTTTGATTTCTAAGGAATTCTCCTAAACTAAATTAATAACATAAACATGGGTTTGGAAGTATTAGTTTGTTTTGTGTCTCAAACTAAGTTTTATTTTATCCAAGCTGTGAGATTATTCATTTTGGGGTAGCAAAAGATAAATTTTCTAATGATATGGCTGATAACTGTAGGATTTAGAGCATAACAAAATCCAGATGTCACTGGGCACCCCTGTAATCCCAGTGGCTTGGGAAGCTGAGGCAGGAAAACAGTGAATTCAAAGCCAGCCTCAGCAAAAGCAAGGCACTAAGCAACTCAGTGAGACCCTGTCTCTAAATAAAATACAAAATAGGGCTGGGGATGTAGCTCAGTGGTCGAGTACCCCTGAGTTCAATCCCCGGTACCCACCCCCCCAATCCATGTCATTTAATGTATTTGACAGATGATGAATACCTCATTGGTGTTGGTAAAAAAAAAAAAAAAAAAAGCCATGACAGAGAATGAGTTCATTAATTTCTTAATTAAATTCAAGTTTAATATATATATATGTATATATATATATATATAATATCTGTATTACAGAATGCCAGAAATGATGTATTTTATTTATGATCTCCTAACCATAATTTTTGATAGTACATAGTGCCTGATGTCTAGAATCCACTGCAGTATTTTAAAAGTATGAAGCTTGAAAATGCTCAAGGTTTGTAAAACAGTCGGCCTTGAAGAAAATCATTATGGATTGTTTACAGCATTCATCCAGTAACTAAGTCACTTGTTCCCAGCCTAAAGTCACTCTATAGAAACCAGTGGTGGAAAAGCACTCTATGCCCAAGTCTTCCACTTATGACACTAATTCTTTTAGGATGGTTGAAATCCAGAGCATTTGAGGAGGGCTGACCTGGAAAGCACCTTTTAAATGTAGATTCAGACATATCTAATTTTAATAATCCATTGTTGTCTGGTGTCAGACTTAACTACTACACTTCCTTCCTCCATTAGGAGGTGCTGGAATCTTTGAGAGGTGGGGCCCAGTGGAGCTCCATAAATTATTCTGGGCATGTCCCCCAAGAGGACTATGGGATCCTGGCCTCTTCCTTTTTTTTTTTTTTTTTTTGCTCCACCACACACTCCTGCTACTGTGTGTAGCCCTGCCACACTGGCCCACAGCAACAACAAGGTTGACTGATCATGGACTATCATCTCCAAAAATGGGAGCAACATAAACCTTTCTCTTTATAATTTGATTGTCTAAGCAATTTTGCTATACTGGTGAACGGCTGGCTAACACAGGGACTTAGGAGGTATAATATGAAAACTACCAAAAAAACTGAAAAAAGAAGAAAGACCATGACCAGATATTGATTTCCATGAACATCTAGTAACATCAAAAAGGACACAAGACAGCAAGCAGCTATGTAGAATGAAACAAAGTCACAGGTACAAACAAGTTTGAGGGCAGTTTTCTAGGCGTTTTTGTTTGTTTGTACCAGGAATTGAAACCTGGGGGGATTTTACCACTATGTTACATTTCCCAACCTTTTTAAAAATATATATATTTACTTTGAGACAGTGTCTCACTAAGTTGGTTAGAGTCTTGCTAAATTGTAGAGGCTGACTTTGAACTTGTGATCCTCTGGCCTCAGTCTGCTGAGTCACTGGGATTATGAGCTTTCTAGTTTTTGGTATCTTAATTAAATTATCTTCTTTACCAAATCAACTGTTTAGGAAACCCTACCACTAAATACGTTCTTACAGAAATCTATTCCAACATTCAATTCTGGAGATGAAATATGTATTGTGCTTCTTATTGTCTTACTCTTTCCTTCTCTTTCTCTACCTTCCTTATTTTCTTCCTCCCTCCTTTAGCACAGGGTTAAAGAAGGAGAAGGTAAAGTATAATTTATTCAGTAGATATTTTTCTTAAACTGTATGTAAGACAAAATTAGCAGCTTATACACTAACAATTCCTATTTTTTTCTGAAAAAATTGATAATAATAATTATCATTAAAGAGAAAAATGTTCAGGAGGGATTAATATATAGTAGAAAACACTTTGGGGGCAGCTCTGGGAAGAATAATAATTTTCATGTAACCAATGCATACAGTGGATTTGGTGACTATCGGCAAGTGAAATGGTAGAAAATTTGAGAAGGCAGTCCTGAGATTATTCCTGCTATTTCAAGATCCTACATGACTTTGTATCCTGTTAAAATACAATTGGGAAAAACTGAGAAGACTTTGGGAATGAATACAGTAGAACAGGCACACTTTGATACATATTAACATTTAGACCTCTTGAACAATATTCCCTGATCCAGTAGCATCTATCTGCTAATTTCTATGGTGTAAAGACTGTCTTCACGGCTGTTTTCAAGCTATCAGTGTGATATCACAGAGCACAGAGTTGGTAAAAGATGCACACACTGGACTTCTATAGCAGGGTGAGAGCTGGTTCCAGCACTCCTCTGAGGGCCCAGGTCTCTGGGAACCACAGGGGCTGAGAAAACATCTCCTTGTATGGAAAGAGGGCAGGACAAGTAACTAGAATCATTCTGAAGAGCAGGATATACAATAAGCACATAGCTTCTTGCTTTTTCCTTATACTCTCCTTGTATGCTTTTCTGACAACCAATGTTTGGGTTATTGCCCTTATTTTTGGCATTGCTGACAGAATGAAGCAAATTTCTTATAGAAAGATGTAGCAATATAACCAAGAACCCAGGGACTTTTATTTAAAAATTATTCATTTAAAATAAATATTGAAAAAGAAAAAAAAGACAATAATTTACAAAAAATATCTGTTTCTTTCTCTGAGTAGAATGGTGATCAATATCTGTCTCCACTGACACAAACACATTTAAAGCTTCCAAATGAGGATACTGACAATGAGGGTTTTATGACCCATTGATTGAAAGTTAAATTTCTGGCAAAGAAGAGGTACATATATTTTGCTTACCAGTTCTGGATGAAAGACGGAGGTGGATTTATGCAGCCATTTTAGCCCTTTGTTTTTGTTATCACAGGGGTGCAGCGTTAGGGATCCCTCTTCAGGGATGGGGGCCAAACACCATCCTTTTTGTTTAATTAGTCTTAACCAGGTGTAATTAAATTGTTGAAGCTGGAGAGGAAATGAATATAGAGAAGGTCACTTCAGGCAGCTAACATAGGCAGTGGTTTTTCAAACATTTTTGTTAGTAATAGCTAAGAATATAGGCAATCTGATCTGATGATTTACATTCAAATCCCAGTGCTACCACTTTCAATTCTGATAGTATGGGCACATTGTTTACCCAGTCTAATCTCATTTTTGTAACTTTTTATCTTGGATAGCAAATGCATCTATGCCAAAGGGTTAGAGTAATGACCATTGAGTTTCTAGCATACAATAAGTCTGCAATAAATGTTAATTATAACTTAAAAACTGATGAGTACAATTAGTACCTATCCACATATGAATGTTGTTTCAGGTGTTCTGAATCCCAGACAATGCTAGGTCTTGAAGAGTGATTAAGTTTCTAAGCCATAGGTTGTTTGAGAGAGATCCTAGTCACAGCCTTCAGTTTCTTTGGTGGAAATTATTATGCTTTGTTGATTCAGACTATCTAGACAATTGGACTCTTAGAGGCTTCATTCTGCTGTAGGAAAGGTTTAGATCTTTCTCAGCTGATAGTACAAGGAAACATCAGGTTGCTGTTATGTTAGCATGCCCCAGTTCATATAAACTGCTCTCGGAGAAATATAGTTTTGGATAGTTGACATTGTCTAAAATAAATACTGATTCAGGCAATGAAACCATGTTTTCAGTCCTTAAAAACATTTTCTACAGTTGTTTAAAATCTAATATTATCTGCCTGGTCATTTTACTCTAAGGCTGTGGCTCTGTGGGAAATTTACTATTTGTACTAATCCAAAAATATTTGGAAAAAAATAAAACTTCTGGTAAAATCTATCTAATTGCTTTTGCCTAATAAATCATTCTCAGTGTAACTGAGATTTAATTCAGATTATCAGGTTAAATTAAAGCCAGTGTGTTGAATCTTATGACTTAATTTATATTCCCTAACATTAGCATCAGTTGGGAGTTAGTTGGAAATGATGAATCTCAGCCCCATCATGGACCCACTGAATCCAGATCTGAATGAATAAACTCCCCTCATAATTCCTGTGGACATTAAAATTGGGAAGAGTATGGAAAAATGACATCATCAAAGGAGGTTATATGAATACTAAGATAAGTATATTACCTAAAAAAAGGAACATCTTAACTGGTTTAGAAGTTAAAACTAAGGAGACTTTTTAGGTAAGGTAAAGGATAGGGTTAAATACCCCCATCTGAGGAATTTATTCCTTTTGAGCTCTTTTGGATGACTACTATAGTCATGGGCTTGGTATTCAGCTTTATTTTTTATGATAAAATATAACTTGCTCTATGTTCCTGACCCTTTTATTACTTTAGCAAACCATAAGAGGGAAAAGCTAAAAATGAACAACCAGATGAAAAGGAAGTTGGGGTTTATGGAAAGTGACATAATTAATACTTTGATCTCCTAGTTTGCCTTGGAGAGACTCAATATTTTCAAGAACAGAAGCTGGTAGTGGTAGAACACTTGTAAGGCATGCACAGGGCCTGGTTTAAATTCCCAGTAACCACAAAAGAACAGAAATTGGGGGTTCAGATGAAATAATGGTTACTCAAGCACAATAAATACAATAAGTACCTACAATGATGAGTCTTGAAGAAGTGCATTATTCAATATTCTTATATGATGTAGACTAATTGTAGTTTTTTTTTGTTTTACAATTTATGGTTTTGTTTTTCCTCCTCTAATTTTTAATAAGCAAAAGTTATTTCTTTCAACTGATTCTTTTTGACACTTTCCATTTCCCTCTGTCTTCTCTTTCCTAATTAAGAAACACTTCCCTTGGATTTGTATTTACAAATTATAAGTGAATTAGAGCAGCAGAGATACGTTTTCTTCTATTAAAAGCTTTGAATTAAGAGGTAGAGATGGGATGTACTTGAAAATGTAAGCAATGTCTCAAAGTCGAAGTAAAGAAGCAAGATTTAGTAAACCTAGACTATCACTGCAAAATATTTTTTTTCAGCAAAGAGTGATTTGCAAATTGGGGGGCTGATTTCTACTCATGAATCTGTTCCTGTGAGTCCTATTTGGCATCCAAACCAGATAACTACTCCCACAGAAGGTAGAACTGTGAGGGAACATATGTTGGAGAGGGAGGTGTGATCTCTCAGATCACCTCCAACACGGCAGGAGCCATCCCTGTTCTATTTCCCCTGGTCCTGCTCCCTCTCCTAAGCATTCTGCTCTGAGTTTGTGGGAGTTTGGCTGCAGGGTTTCCATCATGGATTGTAGATTGTGTGAAATCCATGATTCCCTTAAAATACTGGAATGATTACTTAAAATTATGTACGCTATTTTCTTTATTATTTTATCCTCATATGCTTTGTAATTTAAAAAAATATTTTTTGCTCTTATTATTGCTGAAGAATTAACAGAGCACTAGCATTAGTTACTGTATGTTTCCTGTGTGTTACCTAATTCAGTATCACCCCCAGAAGCAAGGACTATTTTCCCAAAAGTTAAAGAACACATGCAGGTGAACCCATTCTTGCAAGGAAAGGACCCAGGAGCCAGTCCGTGGACTTCAGTACCCACTACTTCACTTCCTCAGTCGCTGACTTTGCATTTAGAGGTGGACTATCTTACAAAGGCCTTAGGATTATAGAGAAATTTAGAGACTAGTTATGGATTTCTACTGGTTGAAGTTACATTTCTCAAGTTTGTAATGAGTATGTCAAACATGGTACCTATCCACTATCATGAGATAGAAACCCCCAGCGAGGCATACCTGGCTGCTCCCATCACAGTCTTCCAGGATGGCTGTGGTGTTTTCAATGGAAACACATTTACCCAAGGCCACGTTAATAAGCTAGGAAGAAATATATAAAATATGAATTAAGGAAAAATATTTCAAAGTAGAACACAGCATTCAGACATGTTTAGAAAACACGGAATATAAAACTATAATAAGGTTAAAAGATAGTTAAATTAATAGCTTAGTATTACTTAGCACTATATGATTTTATTGGTGGCTAGCTCTAACAGAGACATAATGTAATCTTGCTTCAATCTGTCAATTTAGGCCCGCAATTCAGTCACAGAGCCAGCAAACAGAAGCTTTTAATTAACCCTTTCTTGGAATGCCAAATGACAAATGAAGAAAAGGTGGCATGGAAAATAGTTATTTTCTTGTCTCGAGTTTATCTGATGCATATATTAAAAGTCAATGCACATACTTGCGATTTAATCAAATCAAAAGTCGTGGGCTATGTTCCTTGGCTGACCCTCCGAGCTATCTGGCTGCTTAGGCACTGAATCATCGATAAATTGAGTCCTTCAAAGAACAGCAGATTCCAGCTGATTCCCTGTCAGAATCTGCCTAATGACTCAAGCAAGCTACAATTCATTATAGGAAAAGTCACGAAAGCTAATATAGAGCCAAGCATAAAGGCACTTTCTGGCAGGCCCCCAGGTTTTTAATGGATTTGCAGGGTCAAATATGGAGGTAGCTTTCTATCAGTCACCATTTAATGCAGAAAAATGTTGGTTCCCTTACCCTCTTTGACATCCTGGGCAGAGCTAACGAGAAGGTAGGTTGATAATACAATTTAGGCCTTTCAGATTTCTGGAAGAGCAGCATAGATCTGAATCTATATTATAAGAAACACGAAAGCCTCCTGAGCTGGGAGGTGGTAAGGGCTTTGTTGCTGATGACACTGTTTTTGCACCCTCCTGTTTTATGGAGCTCCAACTCTGGTGCTGCATTGAAGCAGGTGGCATAGCTCATCCGGTTGCCAGACTTCCTAACTAGGGGCCCCCAGAGGTTGGTCCCACTTTTGCATGCATAGATTAGCTTGCAGAAAAGAGTCCGCCTCAGGAAATTAAGAGTAAAATAAATGCAGGAGGGAACTGCAACCTTGGTGTGCCAGGAACATGCCCCCCTCATAAAGATATAAGAAAAACTTGGGCATGCATAAGCCCAGATTGGAATGAGGTCTTCCAGAGAAAGTTGGAAAACGAAGACTCTCAATGAGAATGGTGTACTAGGAAATACAATTTACCCATTGGTACTGAAATCTAAGTTCTCCCTGGAAATCTGAAACCATACACTGACCTTTGTTTTGTTTTGGAAGAGAATCTGCACCATTTTCTTTGGATAGGAAACCTTACATACTTTCAAGGCATAGAAACAAACATTAAAAAATAGTAACAGGTTGGTAACTTCTGAGGTGTCTGGGAAATAAAAACACAAATCAACTCCAGAGGATGAGTCTCCATCAAATATCCTCAAGGAAAGCTCTATTCATTATTTTAAAATGACCAGAATGGGGCTAGAAAATCCACCATCAGCAAATGAGAGCAGCCACAGCACACAGAAAGATCCAGCTAACTTCTGGAGGATGGTCAGTAGAAATATGTGAACGAAGAATAATCCTGGAGTTTAAAGAGGGCAAATCATGCCCAGGATCTGGGCAGAGATGTAAGAGCCTATATTTGTGGATCAGGAAGCAAATATTCCACATTCCAACCATTTTGGGAAACTGGTTCCAGCACAGCTGAACCTTCTCCAGAACTTCTCAGAACCTTCTAGGTGTTGGTACTCAGCTTCCTGCTCAGAATGTAATGAGTGCTCCTCAGATTTACTGGGCTGGGGAGCCTGTTCCAGCACAGATGTCACTTCTGGGAATGCTGTTTGAGAACCCCTGGCTTAACTGAGTCCTTTGTGTTTATTTCATACAATTCCTTCCTTCAGGCACAGAAAGGCAATGGAGGGAAAGGGAAATCTGCTCTGTGCCTATGTCTTGCTTCTTTTCTTTATCTGAAATTCTCTTTCTTTCCCTTCTAATCAGAAATTCCCGGGGAAACAATTTTTCTTCTTAAAGAAATGGCCTATGAAATGCTAAAGAATGGTTATTCTTCATTTCATTATGAAACGTTTTAATTTTTTTTTTTAAATTTTAAAGTAGTTTATCCAAAATCAGGTCGTGCATAGATTTTAAACTTTCCGTGTAGAATGATTTTATTTTCTAGTTCAGGAGGTGGGAATTCTCCAGTTTATTACAGAATTTTTAAACTTTAGGTTATAGGCAGTTTGCCACAATGTAATCCTGTGGAAAAACATAATGTTGGTGAGGTTCTTGTATTAGTTTCAGATATTTTTAGTTCAAAAAGAAATTATTTTTTTTTTCAAATCCAAAAGAAATTTCACTGGATTTAAATTCCCAAGTCTGTAGGTTAAAAGACAGGAAAACATGGAGTAAGTAACAAAAACATATGGTGGAGTTGACTTTTTTTTTTTAAAGTTTTTAAGATTGTTTATCCCAAATAAAGGTCAAGTTGATCTTATTTTGAATTTCCCGGAAAAAAGTCCTAATTTTTTTGTGGATAATGATAGTACTCCCTCCTGGTTTCTCCAGAAGGTAGCAAATATTGTCTTTATTAAAATTTATCTAAGAAAAACAACAAGCAAATAAGTAAATAGCAGGAAGAGCTCTGTTAAAATATTTTTTAGAATATTGCAGTATTTTTATGGAATACATTCATCAGCAGAGGCAATTTCTTTAGGGGAGATTTTCAAAAATTTGGTAGGAATGCTTATAAAAGTTAGTGTCACAGCTGAGCCAAAAGATAGTTTTATAGCTCCCTCTGGTGGCTAAAGTTGAGTAATGATATTGCAGTGATTCTGTTAGGAAAAGAAAAATTCTCTATGGTGAGAATTCTAATTTTTTTTCCTGTTTTAAGTATTAAATTTAAAAATATAAATTTTATTGTATGTATATATTTGACATGTTATATTTTTGAGTTACCTAGGGTAAAATATCAGGTTGAGACACCCGAGGTAGCTGCTATTCTATTTTGACCTAAAAAAAGGAGACTTTAGAGTACAATATGTTATATATAAACCGGTTATATATATTTATTTATTAGTTGAATTTATAAATCAGAATGAATTTTCAAACTAGTTTCTGTTTTTAATATTCTTCCTGAAGTTTCCTAATATGGTTAATGGAATGTCTTAAGTTCTTGTTATCAGATTTGCCAGGTGGGGAGAGTGGTTGGTTTATAATAATCTACTTTCTGGCAAGAAATGGAAAAACATGGCCTGAAAGAGCGGGCTTACTCATGATTTAGTTTGAGAACTTCTTGAATGGGGAAAAAAAAGTCACCCTGAAAGAACACTAAAAAATGCTGGAAATATTTATAAGTAAATAAGAAATAAAACAAAAGTGATTACAAATAAACCTGACACAGGAAAATCTCTATCTAGGTGGCAGTTTGACCAATCATCCTTATGCCCATTCTATGTTAGATGGCCCTATGTCCTACCATTCCCAGAACAGGTTTGAAATGGCTTCCTCCCAGGCTCTCTCCCCCCCCCCCACTTGACCCTCTTAGTGTTGCACCCTGTTCAACCTATATGATTTTCTTTCCTTTTTGTACCTCTCCTTATGTCCTGAAATTTTGTTATTTTCTGATAGCTTCTGTTATTTTAAATCCCTTTTTGAAACTTAAAAAAAAATCCCAATTAAATTTTATCTCTTTGTTTAACTCTGCTCAACAAATTCCTGTTATATTTTTGGAGAGATAGAAATAGAGAAATAGGGATAGAGCTGAAGATAAGGAGGGAAGGAAAGGAAATCCTAACTCTCCCTGCAAGGACCTGTGTGATATAATTTCTCTGCACCTTCCTCTGGTACCATTCCCTCCTTCACACCCTGACAACAACAGTCTTTTCTCCAGTTCTCAAGTGCCCTCAGTTTTCACCTGCCTTAGAGTTTTGCATGAGCGGCACCCTCTTCCTAGCCCTCTTTTTTAGATCTTGGTTGATGCTTTGTGTTTCAGGCCTTGGTTTCAAATTCTTTTCCTCAGAAAGGATTTCTTGGCCACAGTAACTTAGAATTCATCACCTATACCCTAAATGAGAGTTATGTTTTGTGTTGAAAAAAGATAATACTGTTTATTATCTTTTTTTCCTATTCAACATTTCAACTTTATGGGTTTTATTTGAGGTAGGGAGTACTGGAAATAGAATTCAGGGCACTCACCCACTGATTCTCATCCCCAGCCCTGTTTTGTATTTTATTTAGAGACAGGGTCTCACCGAGTTGCTTAGCACCTCTCTTTTGCTGAGGCTGGCTTTGAACTCGAGATCCTCCCGCCTCAGCCTCCAGAGCCACTGGGATTAGAGGTGTGTGCCACCGCGCCTGGCTCAACTTTCAGTTTTAAAGGAAGGAATGGAGTCTACTTTGTTTATCATCCAGTTCTAAAATGCTGCCTGGTCTCCTGACACATAACAGGTTTAATTCTCAGCTATGTCTTGTCTTATGGCAATTCATAGTGTGTGTTTATTTATAGTGTAACACGATAAATCATTCTTTCCCACGCATTTTTGAAGCATTTTTTGTACCACTTTTGCAGAGTTAAGAATTTAAATTGTCATGTGAACTTACCACACCACTAGCTCTCACAATGGGAGCCTTCAAATCTGGAAAGACATTCTCCAAGTACCATTTGAAACTTTTACATTTCAGTTTCTTTCGAAGCTCCCTCTGCTGGGTGAGGTTGCCCACCTCAAGCTCTTGGTCTATGAGGTGATCCCCGTGGCCATAGAACAGCTCCTTGTACTCATCAAGCCAGACCTCAGCCACCCGCACCAAGTTCCGCTCCACGGTCTTCATGCGGTCTTTGGGGAAGGAATATGGATTGTCATTTCTGAAGATGTGGCCCACTCGGGAGCAGGGAATGATCTCAATTTCTCCACCACACATCCACACCTGGAACAATTTAAAGATAGGGCTTCAATTATGAAGAGATTGTTTAAAATCATGGGCAATGAATGACAAGGAGCCACCTGGAGGTTTTGTTTCTCCCAGCTTGAAGTCAAGAAAACACTCCGGTGTTTTCTGAAACTCAGCAGGGTTTATTTAGTTTTATATATTGCGATGCGGACCATTTGATGATTACTAAGATAAAATTTTTTTCTTAATCTGTAATGTAAACTTCTTTTCCTAAAAAAAAAAAAATGCTTCACAGAATACCAATGTATAAAACATGTACAATGTGACTATAAATATCAAAGGTATAAAATGTGAGTTCCTGTTTTGGTTGAATCATGGAGATGTAAATGGATGTCCATTTGTTCACCTTCCCCCCCTTTTTAAAAATTTGTATCTTTTCTCTACAGTTTTTATTGGTGCATTATAGTTGTACATAATGGTGTGATTCTTGTTACCTATTCGTATGTGCACCCAATATAACAATAGAATTTGGTCAACATCCCTCCCCAGTATTCCTAACCCCTCCACCAACCCTCTAGTCCCTTTCCCCTATTGTACTGATCTCTCTTTGCTTTTCATGCCATCACCCCCACCTTTCTCTTCCCTTGACATCTCTAGCTTTAACATACTCTCCTTCTCTTATCCTATGAAGATCCTGGGTCACAATTCAACACTATTCTTGATCAGGAGCTCCAAAGTCTCACCCATTTTACAATAAATCACCAACCCAACAGAAAAGCAGCTGCCTTTTTGACACTTTACAATTGCTGTTGCTAAGGCTTTCTTGGATGTTAATTTTGCAGCAGTGATTGATTTTTTCCAAATTCAATCTGAGATATGAGAAAATTAATCCAACGACCCTAAAATTTCTGTGAAATTTCCTCCTAGTGTGTTACATATTTGATCATATTAATAAAATGAAAACATGTAAAATGATAAGCTCTTAATTGTAAAGAAAATTTAATTAACAAATTTGATAATAAACTTTAATAAATAAATTTGGTAATACCTTAAATGAGAGCTCCATATTTTCTCCACCCCAAACATCAAGTCCAGGGTCATAGGTTCCAAGTTCAAAAAAGTAATTTTTATCAATAGAAAATAATCCACCTGCCATGACAGGGCACCTATAAAAATGAAAAGATTACTTTTAAGAGTTGGTCCTCTGTATGTTTGTATTAGAGTTAGAGATGTTTCTGAGTAGCCACCAAGTATAGGGAGGTCTCAGGATGGAGTCACAAATAATGCTTGGGAAATGAGTTCTCTGGTTCATGGTGCAAGACTTGATTAGTTCAGCAAAGATGTGGCCTGGAAGTAGGATTCTTCTTTGTTATTTAAACTGTGACATAAACTCTCCGGGGATATAATTTTTAAACATTTACTTAGGGTTAAACTAGTACCAGGCACTATTGTATTATCTGGGTATTAACTTAAAATTCCCCCAAATCCTGCAAGTTTGAACCATTATTAAGAAACCTCAATGCAGAGAAGGTAAGAAACTTTCCCAAGGATGACAGACAAGTATGATGTACATCTCAGGTGCACACTTAGGCAGTATGGCTGGCTGCTGTGCTCTGTGACTGCACGGTACTGCCTCTCAACCATGTGTGAAGCTGATTGACAGCTTGTTCTGTGGCAATCACTGCTTAATGCAGTTTATATATACACACATATGTATATAATCAGATTAATTTTCAAAATGATATAAGCAGTAGGCACTTCTATTAATCTTCACATAGAAACAAGGAAACAGATTCAAAGTGGTTAAGTGAGCTAAAAAAAAGCTCATACTACTAGTAAGTGGTAGAGATGAAATTCAAACCCAAACAGTCAGACTCCAGAGCCTTGGGGGACAGAAGTGATATTTTAGTCAGCAGGTAGACAAGGCAGTTACCACATTCCATGGTGGTTGCCACTGAGCAAGCTGAAAGTGGGAGAACACACAGGAAGCCTTCATTTGGCTTCAGGTCTAAGCTCTGTTTTCAATCCAGCTTCTTAGTAATAAAGTCCGAATTTTAATTCATATTGGGTTTCTGAGTCTATTTCTTAATTTATTAACAGAATTTGGCAACTGTTTCATGGAGGAAGCAAGATTAGACTATGAAAAAAATCTTACTATCGCTATTATAGTGATATCTCTATGACTATTATTTATTATTTTTAAATTTTTACTCACACTTACTTTAATATTATGTATGTTATGCAGCATATTCCATGAGTATGTTTCTCACATTGTAATCCAAGGAAACAGGAATAGTATCAAATGGACTTCTCTAGGCTGATTGCTGGGATAGGGTACAATTAACCATGTAAAAAGGAGTTTTAAACTCGAAACTAATTTCTCAGGAAAACCTGTTTGCTTTGGTAATGTATTGTATAGACCCGAATTTCTTGAGTTTTTATAGAAAAATAGATTACAGTTATTTTGTAATTTTTTTTACATACCTTTACAAAAAGATATATGTCTTCTTCTTGGTCTTAAATTTCACATACTTACCGTATTATATCAGTTTCTTTGATTTTGTTTTTTGCAACGACATCTGGAGGAATTGTTTTCCAACCGAAGTTCATGGGCCATACAAAGACACCTCTTTGAAAGTTGTCCACTGTCATATAACTAGTCCAGGAAAACAAAACCGAAACCAAAAATGTGTGACCTGAGATGAGATGCAGCCTATGTAATTCATCAACTTGGCTCCAACACTTATTCAGGTATGAAACAGGTGCTTCTGCAGGTCATTTTAGATCTTTATCTTTTAGTAACAATTCAAGAAAATTTATAATTTGTACTGATGATAAATTAACCAGATTGCTTGCATTTAAATTTTATTTTACTTTTAATAATTCCCTAGCCATTTTGGAGGAAGAAACAACAACTTATATACAACATATATGTTTCCTGGAAAAGGAAGGATTAAACTTGAGGAAAATATTTTGGAGTTCAGCTGAATTTAAAAGGGAATCTATTAAATAAGGAGTAGTTGGATTTATTGGTATTTAGGGTGTTATGATATAAGGTTTAGATATGAGGTGTCCCCCAAAATGACTCATGTGTGAGACAATGCAAGAAGGTTTAGAGGTGAAATGTTTGGTTATAAGAGATTTAACCCAATCGGTGCATTAGTTCCTTGATAGGGATTACATGAGTGATAACTGAAGGTGGGTAGGGTGTGACGGGAGGAGTTGGGTCATTGGAGGTGTGCCTTTGGGAAATATATTTTGTATCTGTTAAATGTAGACTCTCTCTGTCTCTTCTGCTTTCTCTCTCTCTCTCTCTCTCTCTCTCTCTCTCTCTCTCTCTCTCTCTCTCTCTCTCTCTCTCCCCCTCTCTCTCTCTCTCCTGATTGTCATATCCAGAGCTGCTTCTCTCTGCCACACTCTTCTGCCATGGAGTTCTGTCTCCTCTCTAGACCCAAGGAATGGAGCTCACCATCTATGAACTGAGATCTCTAAAACTATGAGCTCCCAAATAAAGTTTTCCTCCGAAAAATTATTCTTGTTTTGTCTTTTAGTCACAGCAGCAAAAAAGGTAACTAGAACAGGGTTAACTTAAACTTTTTAGGTTTACCAAAGAGATTATTGGACTGACTGGTTCTGATCTCAAGATACTATCATATATTCTCATTTATTTGAATAGATAAACTGTGTATTTCTTAGATTTTCAAAAATGCATATTCAGGACCAGAACTTTCTGCTGTGTGTGTGGGCAAAGATGCACTTGGACATATGTATGGCAAAATTACCTCATATCCTTGTCATTGATGACTTCAATTACTGGACAGGCCACTTTCTTTCTACTTAAATAAACCCTTTCCAGAAGAGGTTCCAACCAACCAACATTACATTCCACATGAGAATCTAGGAACGTCAACACATCACCTAGAGAATAAAAATATAAAATTTAATACATATATATATATATATATATTTATATGTTCATATATATATAATTTGAAAATATGATCTACTAAGTGCATATAGGTCAGAGGTGCTGAGGACTTTTCCAGAAATGTAGATGTGAGATGTAGTCTTTTATTCTCCCTGAATGCCTTGTCCCTGTAACTTTTTTTCATAACGATATGAAAGAACTTTGTTCATAAGAGTTTTGTGGGCCAAGCATTATCTGCCTTTGGAAAACAATTGAAAGCTACTTAAAATGAGCAGCAAGTCTCCAAAGAGAACACTCAGCATTAAGGGTAGCTGCTAAAGTACCTTCTACGAAAGTTTGGTACCATTACTTCTTGGGGTGGTGGTTGTGAGAGTTTGCTTTTCAGAAGACTAGAAAGATTTGGACATGATGGGTTTGGCCATCCAAATGATGGAGAAAAATCACCCCACATAATAGAGGTGAAAAGAAACTAAAGTGGAGGATCCAGCAAGACTGGGAAGTACTTTTAAATGAATTGCTGGAAAGGGGAGCAGGGAGGAGGGAGTTGTTGTTTAAAGGTATGGAGTTTTGCTTTTGCACCATGAAAAGGGTTCATGTTCATGCAGATGAGTGAGTATACATAAACTACTGAACTGTACACTGAAAAATGGTTAAGATGATATATTTTATATTATGTATATTTTATCACAAGTAAAAAAGAGTTTTAAGAGAAAAAGAGAAAGAAAAAACTTGAAAGATGAAAGTATTTGTAAGAATTCTTTATTTTCCTACCGTTGGTTGTATGAAGTGACACTCTCCCTCCAACAATATCTGAGTAGCATATACAAAGCTTTAAATGATTTTATGTAAGTTTGCTATATGCATGTGTGTGAATGTAGGGTTGACCAGAATATGAGGCCTCAATCTCTTATGTAATCTCCCAGGCCCAATCACAGGTAAATAATGAAAGCTTTACCTGGCAGGCATTGGGAGGGAAAGTTGCCTTCCCATCAAGACATGACACCCAGCCAATGCACTGCAGTTTCTAACTGGAATTGGGCTTCCCTACCTCCTGCTGGACTTGTTCTTATGTGTATTTGTTCTCGCATCCAGAGGTCTTTCTCATGCCAAAGCCCCTATGAAGAGTGCCTTATGGGAGGTGGATTGGGTCTTGAATACATTTTTCTCTACTCTCACTCAGATTTTGGTGCTCCCTGGTTTCTTGCCATTCCTATCTCTCACCGTGGTCCCAAAAGCTTTGGAACAGGAGGAGCATTTTGTTTTGGGCTCTGCTCTGAATCAACATCCATCATCATCTCTAAAGCAAAAATGCAGGATTGCAGAGACCAACTCTTTCTCCTGTTTAGCATTTAACTGATACTGTTGTAGTAAATGATTGAAGCTTGACTATTCTTTTCATTTTGGCTTATTATTTTCATGGACCACTCTAATAATCAGCTGCTCAGCTAACACTGATTACCATCTATACGTGCTTATTCTTTGTCAGACTCAGTTCTAAGCACATGGGTTTGATTTTTATTTCCATTTAAAAGAAAAGAAATTGAGGAACCAAGGACTTAGGTAACTTTTCTAAGGTTGCCTAGCCAATTAATGCTAATGTGATATTAGAAAATTGGTAGCTCATTTCATAGCTTGTGTTCCTTAAAAAACAAACAAACAAGTAAACAAAGCCAGAAAGAGGCAGAACTTTAAATGAATATGGGAAGGCTTAATGAATAAAGTAAGAATAGTTACTAATGGTAGATTATTATTATTATCTACAAACTATCAATCAATGACATTAAGTATCATATTGTGATGGTTTAGATATAAAATGTCACCCAAAACTCATTTGTAAGACAATACAAAAACATTTACAGGATCGAGTTGTAAGAGCTTTAATCCAAATAGTACATTAATCCACTATAGGGATTAAATGGATGGTAATTGTAGGTAGTTAGAATGTGGCAGGAGGAGACAGGTCACTGGGTTGTGTCTTTGGAGTTTATATTTTTCTCCTAGTGAACAGAGCTCTCTCTCTGCTTCCATGTCCTGAATGATTTTCTTCTTCACACTATTCTGTCATGAAGCTTTGTCTTACCTCAAACCCAGAGCAACAGAATCAGTCATCTAAAGACTAAGACCTCTGAAACCATGAGCACCAAACAAACTTTTCCTCTTTTAAAATTGTTCTTATCAGATCTTTTGGTCACAGCAAGAAAAAAAAAAAGCTGACCAAACACATATTAATCACTTGGTCGCCAATGGATTTTTGCATGAGGGTAAAGTGATCAATTTTATCCCACTATTATAGGCAGAAGCCTCCCTGATATCTGCCTGCTCTTGAATATGGCAGTTACATTTCCCAATCATGCTCTTTGAGTCTTGTTTTAGGGCATTTCAGCTTATTTGATAATGGAAGATTATTGCTCCTGCTCTGGCCTGAATGTATTTGCACTCCCAAATTCATATGTTAAAATCAACTTTATTTCCATTTAAGGGGGAGGGGCTTAGAAAGTCACAATGGGACCCTCTGGAATGGAATTTTATGAGTGCCCTTATAAAAGTTGTCCATGGGAGTTAGTCTCCTTTGCCTTTCCAGCATGTGAGGACACAACAACTTTGAAGCAGAGAATGAGACTCTCTAGACACTGAATCTGTTGGCAACTTGATCTTGGACTTTTCAGCCTCTGGACCTATAAGGAATAAATGTGTGCTGTTTACAAAATTACACTGCTTAAGGTATTCTGCTATTCCAGTTGGAATACATCCCTTAAACATGTCGTCTTGTACAGCCTTCTCCCCCGTGGGGAAAGGCTCACAGTGTTTTCTAGATGCATAGGGCACACAGGCATAGCTTATGAAGACCCACTTGGCTAATGGTGTAGAATCTGACAACCATAGTCTCCTTTCTCTCTACCCCTATTCACGATCAGATCAGAACCAGAGTTTAAAGAACATCGCTAGTACACCATCTGTCCCCATCCCCATCACAGGCTTACAGGGTCAAAGGAGCTTAGATTGACTTTCTTAGTGCCCACGGGCACCAGGATGGGTCCCCAAATCTTCATTCACGTCCCACCTGATTCAGATCATCAAAAAGATTCTCATTTACCTGTTACTAGAATCTGAGGGAAGCACAAAATAGTCTGGAATTTTATATTCTTTTATTTGGGAAAAGAGGAGAAACCTCCTATGCAGGACTGCCTTTGCTCCACTTTCAGACATTTCATGTTAAAATAACATCTCAGGTTTGTGTTAGATAAGCAAATAAAGAGCTTTCTGTGCAGGATTTTTAATTGTGGTGGATAGTGGGTGTGACACTGTGCACAGTGTTACTGACCCTAAAGGATATAAAACTGAAGTTTTTAATTGCTTTTATCTCCATTTCTGCTCTTCCCAACCACACTGGATAAATCACTTAATTTCTTTGAGCTTTCATTATGGGAATGTTTTCTAGGATCTACCAAATACCAAAATTCTTAATAACTGTCTAGTATTCTCCTTTTTTTTTCAATGAATGTTCAAACTCAGGCTTAGAATAACTCTTCTAATCTTGATTATAACCTGGCAGGATTTTCTGTTTCCTAAGACTAGGTCTGAGTAATGCTAAATTGTTTGCAGAAGAGTTTCATTGTAACTTAAAAAGGAATTTTCCTTTTCCTATCTAAAGTTGCTCAATGTGCCAAACAGTTTTGGCTCCTTGTTGAGCACAGACCCCACTACTCTCCCTAAACTTATATTTAGTCGACCAGCATGGCAAGTTGCTGCCAGCACTAATTAGTGCTAGAGTGTTATGTTTAGGGTTTCTTAAGAGATACTGGCATGGCTTACCATTTCATTTTACATAATGACCTAAAAGTGATACTGAGAAAACCACCTGTTTAACCTGTATCAGAAACAGGTTTGCAGAAGGAGGTCCACTGGTACCTTTCTGGAAATCATGGAGTTGCCCGGAGTTAGATGTCACTTGTGCAGTCACTGAAAGTTAGTAACTGTCATTGGAATGTTCACAGCAATGTCAAGAATTTTGCTAAATGAATTGTCATGAAGGAAATGAGAATCCAATCTTTACTTTGACTCTCACTGGTAAGCTCCCCCACTGGACTCCTTCACATGGTGAAGGATTCTTAGAGATCATTGCCTACATTTTGAAATCCTGCTTGGGCCTTTGACCTCCTCATTTGCCTCATGCTAGTGATCGGACCTATTTTTTTTTTTTTTTTTTTTGCCTGAGTTAGACTCAAATAAAGAGCCCAACAGACCTTGAAGCCTGAATATATAGTGAAGCCTGAATACATTGTAAGAGAGATTACTGTTAGTTCACTGATTATTTCCCAGATGACTCTTTCAGAGGGACAGATAATACCCTTACGCCAAAACAGGCTGCTTGCCTTCTGTTTCAGCCAGCATCCCCTTGGAATTCTGATCTTAGCCTTTCTGTTGCTTCCCTTGTCTTTGAATCTTAACAGGTAAAATTTAAAAAGAATTTTTTTTAGTTGGAGATTGTCACAATGTCTTTTATATGATGCTGAGGATCAAACCCAGGGCCTCATGCATTTGAGGCAAGTGTTCTACCTCTGAGCTACAACCCTAACAGGTAAATTTTTAGGGAAGAACAGCTATCAAGGCCTTTTAGATTCTTGACTCTTCCTATGCAGGAATGCCTTTGCTCCACTTTCAGACATTTCATTTTAAAATAAGACTCAGTTCATTATATTTTCTCTCTGTTTGGCTAAGGTATTCCAGAGAGCATTTCTGCCTGGTATCTTAGCTGATCTCTGTTTTGCATGGATTCTCAGGCCCTGAGCAGTCTCTGGGTCATCTCTGGGTCATCTCTTGGTCATCTCTACCTATGAGGGCTGGGAAGCACTCAGGGATCTTGAGAGGTCTCCATAGGCCAGCCAGCCCTGTTGAAAGCCTGTCTCTAAATTATATCTTCAGCTAAAGCTGGAACAGGATCCAGAAGCACCTTGAATCCCCACAGGGATCAGCGTACCTCAAGGAGCTTGGATGTGTCCTCAGGCAAGGCTGTTACTAACCCATCACCCCTCACCTTTCTGCTTTTGTCCAAACTTTTAAGCATTGACTCTCCACTAATGCTACTCAAAGTGGGGGTCACAGACCCTGCTATCTACAGGAGACGGGAACAGAAATTGAGAACAAATGGTCTGCAACTTTAAGCAATGTGCCAGAGGAATTTATTAATTTACTGTTACACATAAATAAAATGTTAATACATATATACATATGCATATAAACATATATATGTATATGTATATATATGTATATATACATATATATGTATCAACATTTATATATATAATTTAGTATCCACTGGAACTTGTTTCAGAATCCTCTGCAGACACCAAAATTCTCAGGTCCTCAACTTCCTTATATAAAATGACATAGCATTTGCATAAAATGTACACAAATCCTTGTACTTTTAAGATTATCTCTAGATTACTTATGATAACTAACACAATACAAATGAATAAATAGCTGTTATTATTTTATTATTTAGGAATAATGACAAGAAAAAAGTCTGTACATGTTCTGTTCATATGAAATTTTTTTTAAAAAAGTTTTTGACCCATAGTTATTTGAATCCATGCACACAGAACCCATAAGTATGGAGGAATGGCTACATATGTATGTGTGTGTATATACATGTGTATATAGGTGTATATTTATATATGTTTATATTTGCAAATATATGTTGTATGTATGAAAAATGGTTTGTATACATCTATTTTTTATTCCTTTTAAGATAATTTATTTTTACTATAATTTACAAAGAGATATTTTGATAAGTATCTTTCTACTAGGTTGTGGCAAAGCAATTAAGATACAAATAGCTGGGGTTTTTTTTCAGACAGAGATTAGTGACCCCTTAGTGAATTATTAAATCAATTTAGTGTGATTGTCCAGAATGTAAAAAACCAAATAATATTTGAAAGAAAATGTTAGAATCCATTGCCTATGTCATTTGATGAAACATCTACCATAGATATACATGTGATTATATCTGCACAACACAAATCATTGTCAAAATAGTTTGAAAATTACTGCACTGAAATTGAGCTAATGTTTTCAATGAAAGCATAAAAAACAAACTTATATTTTTACATTTGAGTTTGCTAAACTCAATGAAATTATTTTATGGATTATAATTGTAACCAACTATAATTTATTTTCATCAGGCTCATCACATCTGGAGAGTGCCTCTCATTGTCTGACATTTTGGACTATTCTGGAGGTCATCATTAGCGTACTTTGTGCTCCATGTAGGCAGAGAAAAACCCTCTGTATCAGCAGCACATTTTTGGCCCTGTGTTTACCAACTTTTTCCATATGGATGTCTAATCTTCATTTTAAATCTTCATGGACAAAATCAGAATCCAACTACATTCACCAAGTTGTTCAAGTATTTTTTTTTATTCCTCCCTTTCTCACTCTTTCACTTTTTATCTAATCATAAGTCCTACAGGCTCAGTGTCCGTAATACACTATGACCTTTCCCCAATCACAATGTATTATGAATCTGACTGCTTCCTCCAGCTTCCATGGGACCTTTCTGGTCCTATACAAGTGAAAAAGCATCCTAACTGATCTATTTCTTTTCTCATTTCTTTAATATCCATTCTGTACATGGTAGCCAGAGTGAGCTTTTAAAATAAAACCAGAAAATTAAACTCTTATATTTAATATCCTTCATGGTTTAATTTAATTTTGAAACTAATGTCTATATTCCTTAACTGATGCACAAAAGTTTGCTTTTGCCTTGCAGTCCTGGTTAATCTGTTACCACTCTCTCCCAGTCAGCTCCTGTCAGGACTAATGGACCTCTCCTTTACCTTGAATATACTGAGCTTATTTCTGCATTAATACATTTGTACTTATTGTTCTATTACCCTGGGAATGTTCTTCAGCTTCAAAGTTAAATAATAAAACTATTTCTTTACTATTTTTCATCATTCATAGATAATTACATTCTGAAGGAAATTAAATATGGAATCCCATTTAATATTTCCAAATGAAATATTAAGAATCTTAGTTGTCACTGCAATGCCAAGTTTGGTGTGATGTATTTGTTGCTTGCTTAAATTTTCTACTGAAATGAGAAGAAGTTTGTTAGCAAATCAATGGGAGAAGAGCTCTAAATTTAGGATCTAGTTGCAAGGAAGTAAAACTCCAGGAGGAGATCATTGACCATGAGAACACTCTTGACTTCAAGTTGGTAGAGGTTAGCAGGAGGCCCCGAGTGGTGACTAGATGCTGGGAGGCAGCAGGGAGTGGTAGACAAGAGCTCCAACTCTGGAGCCTGGGTGTTTGGTGCCCATACTGGCTTTACCATAATGAGCTGAGAGAACTTGGGTCAGTTGTAACTCTGCCATACCTCCATTCCCATCTTTGAAGAGAGGAAATGATTGTGCCTCTCTTCCAGTTATTGGAAGGGTCAAATCAGTTAATATAGTAAGTATTTAGAATAGTACCTGGCATATAAGATCAGCTGTTATTACAGGGTGCAGATCCCTCCATAGAAAGATATAAAAATGAACACAAATGTTTGTTGTTATTTTTAGAATTCATTGACAGACAAAATTCACTCTGACATTCATTCCCCAACACCCATACACTAAAAAGAGGAGAGGAAAGAGAATATATTGCATTTTGGGAAAACAGAAACAGCTATAGAAAGAACAGAGATAGATCAGAGAAGACCTTTAAGAATTAAAGATTCTGGCTGGCTGGCATGCAGTAATCCCAGCAGCTTGGCAGGATGAGGCAGGAAGATCTAAAGTTGAAAGCCAGCCTCAGCAATTTAGCAAGACCCTAAGAAACTTAGTAAGACAATGTCTTATAATAAAATACTAAAAAAAGGGCTGGAGATGTAGCTCAGTGGTAAAGTACCTCTGGATAAATCACTAGAAACCCCTTCCCCCAAAATAAAGATACTGAAGTTTCAAATACTGATGAGATCAGGTCAAAAAGGCTCAGGCTTATAGTGGCTCAAATCTAAGTCAAGTTGAGCAAAAAAAAGAAAAAAAGGAATAAGATGCAATATATACATTGAATTTTTAAAAGCCACAAATTCATAGTATAGTGATGGAGGATATAATAGGGGGGGAGAAGGTAGGAGAGAGGGTAGGAGATAAAGATAAAGGAAGAGATAAAAAGGGAGGGACAGGGAGAGGGCCAGGACAGAGAGGTAATTCTTTATTACAAATGACTGTCAGGTAAAACAAGAGGAAGAAATTATTAGAAAACAATGTTGCAGTTCTCAGTATAATTGGTTCAAGCAAAGATCATTAGTGTATCCTAAACCATTGTGTGAAACCTCACAAGAAATCAGCATATTCTCATGGATCAAAGTATTAACCGCCAAGCAACTTTTTACCCTCAAGGAAAATATCAAGCTGTCAACTTCTTAACTGTTTTCAAAGTTAGTATCAGTGACAGTGGGACAATCTGACATTATATACCTTTTTATATGAAGCAGTAAGAAGTACACAGTTCTTATCACCTAATAGTAGATATTACTAAATATATATTACTCATACAAAAACATTTAGCCTGTAACATTTAACCTTCTGCACTCTGTAGGTAGTATGAGGAAATAGAAAATTTCAGAACACAGAAAGTAGTATAAACAAATACCCTAGACTATTTTTTTAAAAATACTATTTTTAGCACAAAAGATGGCACTGAGTATTCTAGATTGATAGACTAAGGAGACCAAATAATACAGTGTATGAAACTTAATTAGATCCTGAATTTAAAAAAAAAATGTTTGAGAGCAATGAGAAAATTCAAAAAGAGCATTTACAAGTATTAGGCATTATTTAGGTATAAAAATTATACTTATTTAAGAGAATATTCCTATTCTTCAGCAATGCCCATTGAAATACTTAGTGGTACAGTATCATGTTGTCTGTAAATTTCTTTATAAAATTTCAAAAAAGTTGTGTGTGTGTATGTATATATGTGTGTGTGTGTGTGTGTGTGTGTGTTTTCATGGTTGTGTGCACATGCGCTCATCTTTCTGGGTCTTTGTCTGTTTAGTGCATAATGCACATATTCCAAAAGGTTAAACATTGGTAGAATTGAGTGATGGATATGTAAATGTTCAATGTATTATTCTTCTGAATATCCTGTATGCTTGAAAATATTTTAAATTAAAGCAAAAATATAATGAAAACCAAATAAATAAATAAATAGAGTAGCTTCTTACCTGTTGCATTCTGTGCTCCTGCCAGCCTGGCTCGTATTAAGCCATGTCTCTCCTTGAGGTGAAGAATTCGAACTTTTGGAAACTGAGACATGTATTTATCCAAATTATCTTTTAGGTAGTCTACATAAGAGTAAGGACAGACAAGGAGAAACGTTAACTTTGTAACTGGGTCTGCACCCAGATTGCCTCTGTAATGTCAAATTCCAAAAACTGAGATTATTATGGTCACTAAATTTTACTGTTTGGGTTAAAGTTTTACTTTCTGACATAATTTTCTTGCAAAGTTTTATTTTTTTATATCATTTTCTTGCAAAGTTTTATTTTCTGATATCATTTTCTTGTTCAATATTATAAGCCTCTGGATTTCTCCAGCAGCAGGAGAGAATTTAAGCCATGCGTGCAAACTGGAAATTTTGCAAAAGAATCTGGTGGGGCTATGGTCATTTGCCACCACTACCCTTCCCTGCATGGATATTCCCTCAGTCAGGCAATTTTTTAAATGTTTTTAGATATTCATTGGGGGATCCAGCTAAAGGAACATTTTTGGATATTTTAAAGATATGTGGTTTGCAGCACTTCTGGGTTCAATGAAGCTATTGACAGCTGTACCAAGCAAGAATGCCTTCCAGGAATATTTTGCAGATCATTTTCCTAAGAATTTTGTATTATTTTTTCTGAAGGAGGACCCTGAGAACTATGTGAATTCCAGGTCCCACAAAATCTGGACCTACCTTTCAGAAAGAAACTTTTTTACTGCTTATTATCTAGATACCATTTTTCTGTTTATGTTTCAAGGCCACTTCTTAAAGTTTCAGTTTTCCTGGGGTATCACATTGCTTCTTGAGCTTGGTGTGATTAAGGCTAAACTGTTCTAGAAACACTGTCATCTCTTTGCTATTTTCTAAAATTTAATGAAATGGGCTGTGTTTTTGGAATTTATAATGTGCCAATAATTGAACCTGTGAGACCACTCATATACACAAATTGTTTGAAAACCCCAAGAGTGAAATTCTTCATTACAATAAACAACAACAAATTTAAAGATGGCAGTGGACTCTGTTTTTGAACTCTGTTGAAACCACATCTCTCTGGACCCACTGGAAATGAATTTTTGGCACCTTTAACTTGACACTTAATCTGCCCTGAGGAAGAAGAACAGAATCTCCATTTCTTTGTTTTCCATAGAACTTAATTCTAGTTAACACCAATAGGAAAGTTGTTCTATTAACATGGGACTTCTGCTTATTAGATTCTATGAAGAAAGTCTTATACAATTGTACGGAACATTTCTGGACTCTGATATTCAAAGTGTGTATCTTCAGAGAGCTGTAGTTGTAAAATCACTTCTATGTGTGTAGGGGAGTCATAGGTGAGGAGAGCCTGAGGTAGGTAGCTGAACAAAGTTCCAGATGAGTTCAGGTCCTACAGATGCTTAAACTCATGCCTCTAAGTCTCCACATGAAACAATGATTTAGAATTTTATGAATTTTATCAAATTAACTGTAATTTTGCGATCCAAACTACTATTGCCTCCCACCAAATGTCGACATTTCGGAAGAAAGCTTGAGTAGGTTAGTACCTTTGGTGCTAAAGTCATCAACCAGCACAATCTCCTTGATGAGGTGCGGAGGAGAGCGGTTGAGGACACTGTGAACGGATCTCAGGAGAGTGGACCACACCTCATCCACGAAGCACATGATCACACTGGTAGTTGGGAGGTTATCGTGAACTAGTTGTTCTGCACACCTGGGTCAGAATAGAAGCAAAGTATAAAGATGAAATCCATAAGATGGTTTGAGAATCATTATCACCACAATACACACATGCACACAACACAATCCTCTATTTATACACATATATATTTACATATAAATAATCATTTTAGCAAGTGTCTTTTCTTGGGGGAAGGAGTACATGCAAAATAAAAGAGCAGCAGCAAAATAACCAGTAACCAGTAGCAGAAGTTGCTGTAAAGAACTAGTAATGCGAGCCAGGAGCGCTTCCTATGAAGGCAAGAGGCAGAGAATACAGGGACCATTCATATCTTCCTTAAGCTTTTGTGCTCCATTTCCTCATCTGCAAAGTGAGATAATGGTCATTCAAAGTTTCATAAATTAGTGATGATGGTTCAGAGCTAGCATAGTTCCTGGCACAGCAATTCACTAAATCTAGTGTTGTGATCATTATTAAATTATATACCAGAATAGAGCATTTCAAGGTTTTTGATGTTGCTAAGTAGTTTATGATTACCCTTGTAACTGGCCATCCGCCAAGTGCCAAAAGGAATGTTCTTTCTTCTACTCAGCATGTAAATGCATTTATGGTATGATATTTATGCACCAAATAATTATGATGTTCCAGCTTCCCTCTGTATCTGGAGAGTCCTTGCTCAGACTCTGCTACAGAGTAGACATAGTTGAAGTTACATTGTTGGCATAGACATGAGAGCAGGCTGGATGGGAAATGGTGGTTTTCCACTGGTCTCAGGTCTTTTCCATGATCTGCAGTTTATCCTGCCCCATTGCTGGCACTGTTCTAGGTCCCACCTGTTACTCCTTACAAGAAGGCACCCAGTGGAGCCTCACAGAGAGCATTTGCCATCCCACCAACACAATTCCTCTTAGTAATAATTAATGATGATCATAGATAAATATTATAAACACTGTGCCTCATTCTGATTTAAACCTCTACTATCCTCCTTCCCCATTTTACACATGAATGACTGAAATCAGGGAGAAACTAGTTTAAATGGCAGAGCTGGGACTGAAATTCTGGTCCAGTCTGGCTCCAGAAGCAACCATTCAGAAAGTCTTAAGTCTACAATAGAAGCAGCTGCTTATAGATGTGACATTTGTGAGAACTGATGCCTCTATTGAATAACATAATTATACTTTGTTTATTTGATAAATGACAAATAGAGAAGAGTAAAAATCATAATAGAACAAACCACATTGGCTTGATACTTTTGATAGCTAGGAAAATACTATTATGTGCATGTAAATTATTAGTTAATTATGTGTGACAGTTGCTTGAGATAAATATTATTCGATACTTCTTCAAATAGAAATAAAAACGAAGAATGAGAAGTTAAATGACTCACCTGGTATCATTCATCTAGAATGATATGGCAATGTGAACAAATGGTTCTCATTCTACTGCTCTATGCTAGTTTTTCTGTAGTAGGTGTATGGGTTTGGGAATTAGATGAATATGTGCTCAAATACCAGTTCTCCCTAATTACTGGCTTTATGAAGTCATATAATTTCTTTAAACCTTAGTTTGCCAACTATGAAGCAGAGATTTAAAATACGCTTGGCATATATCTGACTCACAGAATGTGCTCAAGAGATGGGTGGCAAATCCAGCTATGCCCTGTAATATCAATGGCTGGGTATCATAATAACCAACAAAACCTTAGGAAAATGTACCTATCCAGTCCACAACCTCAGAAAACCAATTCAGAATGTTTGCATAGTGTCTGACAATCTGTGTCTTAATAAACAATAAACAAAACTACATGAAAAATAACAAGGAACAGAATAAGAACTCAAAAGGCACTGATAGTCTAGTTGGGGCACTTATGTTCTAATCTAAAAATTGATTTATTCTCTATATTGTTTATGACTGATCTTAAAGTTAAATGGAGGGTTTAACACTGGTGCTAAATTTTCAAGTGGTGTAAAATCAAAATAACATTTTAATCAGGTATCTTGATCTAATGATCAGGTATATAGTGTTAACATAAAATAGCAGACTGTTTAAACTAATCTTAACCCTATTCTATACAAAATATCTATGAATTGGCAATCTGAATAATATAAGATATTCCTGACCTCACTTAAGTGCCATATTAGTTTCTTGTGGCTACTGCAGCAAATTAATAAAAATTCTGCTCAACAGTTCCTTCCTCAATTCATCTCTTTCCTCCCACATTTTACTATGGACAGAAAAAAAGTCATACCTTGAACACTTTGCTTGGTACTCTCCTTAGCTAAAATATTTATCACTTGCAAGTTCTGCTAATTTATTCAGGCTTCCTGTCACTACTTAACACACTTTGTCTTTCCTCCAGTTCCCAATAATTTGTTCCACATTTCTTTTTGAGCCATAGCAAGAAGCACTTACAATGCTCATAGTTCGTATTCACAGAGATAATAGAAACTTCCTTATTTCCTTCTGAGCCCACACAAGTAGCATGTTTAGCATCTATTTTCCTACCAAAATATCTTCAGGATAATCTATACTTTTTCTTACATGATACTAAAATTCTTCTAGCTTCTGTTTATCTAATACTCAATTATATTTCTTTGGCACAAAAGATCACATCCAGTCTTTTGCTACATCAGGTAATATTAACAGGTCCTGGAAATAAGAAGTAAATATATCTTTGGGGGGGGCATTTTTATCAGTCTGCCTCAAGGATTTAATAAAGTATAAAATATGGAATTTTTGAAGGCAGATGTGTCTATTATTTCTTTTAATATGTGGGTGCCTCCCCCTTATCCCTCAAACAAAAGTAGGTTTACATAGATTTTACAGAATTGTTAAAATACACCTTCTTCTTCTCCTTCTTCTCCTTCTTCTCTTTCTTCTTCTTCTTAAAAAAACTATCTTTGGAGCTTCTTTGAAATCTATGAATTTATAAAATGAAACCTATGAAAGTGTTAATTGACAAATACCAAATTATGAATCATTATATTAACACTTAATTTTATAAAAGAACAAAAATTTAAAAAGAAAAGAATATGAATTAAATGATTGCAAGTTTTTTAAATAAAAAAATGTGCTTGGTTGCATAATTAACAACAAATGGGGGACAATTTTGGAACTAGAAAAGCTTTAGATTCTGAAAATTCTTTTACAATTAAAAAAAAAATCTCTAATGTAAGAGATCTCTCTGGCAGTGATCATCAAAGGCCTGAGCCATGAGACTGCAGTTTCACAGGTAGGGAAGGGGCAGGGCTATAGCACAAGGAAAAAGAGCCAACAGTGTATGTAGGAATGGAGAATATTCTGAAGACTATTCTCTGGGAAACCTAGAAAGGAAAGAAGTTGGAGGGTGGGATTCAGGGCAAATCTGTCACCTGTGTTCCTTTCCCTCTCCTCAATGGTGAGGAACACAATCCTACTTATGGGCTCCAGGGAAGGGGCGGAGAGAGTTGAGAGCTGACACCATGCACCGCGCCCCCCTGCCCCCCAAAAAAGAAAAAAGAAATCAGTAATTGGTAGGATTAAGTAAGGTTACTTTACTTTTCTCAAACTTACAGCAGCAGTTTATGCAATTAACCAGCCTAATCTCCCTCATTCACTCTTCCTACCACCACCCTGCTTTTTATTTTCTGTTCCCAAAGGACAAGACATGACACTTTCTGAATTTTCACCCATTATTGGCTTTTCATTTTCAATTCCTTAGTTTTTAATCTCTTCATAATTTCTGATAGAAGATTCTCAGAGCTGGGTCCTGGGATGTTTTCTTCTGTGTATGATGTCACTGGATGATCCCCTCCGGGCCCACAGTTTTCAGTATGATAATGTCTCAAATTTATATATTTAGATGAGATTTCACCTCTGACTCCAGACTCATGTGTTCAATATGATGCTTAACATCTTCCCTGCATGTCTCACATGCATCTTACACACAAAGTATCTTTAACAGGAATTTTGATTTCTCCCCACCCAGAGTAGCAGGTTATCTACACTCTCCCCTCTCACTACCCACCATGCTTTCATCATGTAGATGCCATTCTAGACATCACACTCCTCCTGGCTGCAAACAAAAGGCATCTATCAGCTCTGCCCCTAGTTTTGCCAGAATACATCTCAATTCCAACTTCTTTAAACTTCCATATCTCCCCCACCCCATTCTTGAATTTTCTCCATCTTTCTCTAGGATTCTGCTAAAGTCTCCTGATAGGACTCTATTTTCTCTCTTTGCTATATCCTTGCCACTTTCCTTCTTAAATCCTTCAGTTAATCCCTATTGGACAAAGCAAAAAAAAATATATATGTGTATATATATATATATATATATATATATATACATATATAGATATATATACATACATACATATATATCTCCTTCATTATAGCTCGAGGTTCCTCTGTTCATCTTCCAACTGGCTGTCATTCTACTTCCTCTCATATACTTTACCTAGCTATCTTGGTCCTCTTTAAGGTCTTTCATAATGTTAAATTTCTAACTCTTGTTATTTTCTTAACTTGGGGCCATTTTCCTAGCCTCTTCATGCCTTTGTGGCTGAGTTCTTCTCTTTATTTAGCATTAGCTTGAATATAACCCCCATGGAGAAGCTTTCTCTTGCTCCCCTATTGAAAGTGCATTCTTCTGTTATTCTCTCTCTTTTTTTAATATTTATTTTTTAGTTGTAGTTGGACACAATCTTTATTTTATTATTATATGGTGCTGAAGATTGAACCCAGGGCCTCACCCATGCTAGGTGAGTGCTCTCCCCTGAGCTACAATCCCAGCCCCTCTTCTATTATTCTCTGTTATAGTCACTTTTGCTTCTGCCATAATATTGACTTATCAATTTTCTTTCCATTTTGTCTACATCCAGATTTTAGTGAGTAGAAGTCAAATCTGCCTTCTTTTCACATTACCACAAGCTTCTAGCATGGTTGCACATGACAAATATTTGATAAACATGTACTGAATGGATCAGATGGAATGAAACTTAAATTTAAAGCTTAAATAGTGGAAGATTAGATATTTCTCTCTGAGATAGAAAATAAACGGTAATGTGAGCAGATAAACTTATGTGCAAAGGATGAGAAGCTCATATTGGAAGGAGGTTCTTTGCTAATGAAATAGCGGTTGAGGAGAATGGAGACTATTGGGACAGTCAATGTGTACGATGGGAAAAAATGTTAGCCAGGGATTTTTGAGGGCCACTGGGCACTTTCATAAAGTTGGGGATGCAAAATTTTTGTCTGAATACCTGACAGCCTGAGTACAGGATGAGATGAACGAAGCTACTGGATTAATCCAAATGTACATGTTATCATAGTAGTGAGGCAGAAAGAAAAGGTTGGCAGAGGATTTTGAGGGGTCTGGTATATGGTGGTTAAATATTCCACTGTGGCTCTGGGTGCAGAAAGAGGAAGTAAAGCTAAGAGGAGTTTAACAACAGAGTGAAGGGAGGGAATAGAAGAGAGCAGTGTCTTCCTATGATTTCACATCTCTGATTTTATAATGTAATTATTAACACACATTTCACACTTCCATGTTTGTTGAACATTTGTCTCTGAAAAAGAAAATCAGTTCTAAGAAGCAAAGCCCAGCTGCACAAATTCTGTGTGAATCAAGAAGACTAGCTATGAAGTTTTGAGTGTTGCTTTATGGTTAAATTTTGGTTGGTTTAGATCCAGTGACAAATCAAAATACATTAAGAATTAAATAAATAGATCTCCAATTACCAAATGTCTAAACTTTCTTTATTCTCACTGTATCATGGTACCTCAATTTCATCATTAGAAATCCATATGGAGAGATCATGGAGGATTCCATTAGATGATACTATCCCAACAAAGAGACTCTTTGCCAATGATGACAAACAAGTATTTTGGATGTGTTTAAGGAATTAAGTTGCCAAAGGCCTTGGGGGAGATGATGGGGTACAGATCATGCTGGTGGCTGGTAAGAGGCAGGTTTAAAGGATGGTGAGGAGGGATGTGAAGGAAATGCTTGAGGTTTCATCTACAAAAGTTCATCGTGTACCTCAGTTTGGGTGACGGAGATAAGAGCCTGATTTCCTACATTCCAAGCATGTTAATCATGTTTTCAGGTGTCTTGAAGAAAAAAAAAAAAACAGTGTGTTTTTTCTTTTCCTTTTTGTAAACAGGCATAATGGGTCATACCAGAAAGTTCAGATTCTTAACTGTTGTATCAGGCATCAAGTTTCACCTAGTTTCCATAGGTTGTAAAAACCATTTCAAGTTTTCCTGCATTGACCCAAATGAAGTAAACTGTCTCTGTGCCTATTTTCCCATTGTAAACTTTGATTTCTGTTACATTATGGTAAAGAAATTGTAGCTCAAGTGAAATCTATTTTAAATGCAAGATATTTCTAGATGTGTAAACTTTGTTGAGGTTAAAAAAACATATTTTGATTTCATATGCACACTTATTACACAAATTAGGCATGTAGAGTCTATGGGTGTTGTGCTCTATTTAAAAAGTTAACCTAAACTGCTTTGTTAGGAGGAAGTCTAGGTTTTAATTACTATAGCCAATCAATTACTCCAAACAAATGGAGACTCTAATGTGGAAAATTTCACCATCCCAAACACAGCAGAGATATGATTATGATAGGACAGAAAGATTTTGGACTTGAGGAAGAAGGCAAGGGACTGAACTTTGAGTCCTTTTTGACACTGGCCAGATGGTCATGGTCAAGTCACTCACCAGCCTCCCCAATAGCACACTTCCCTCACTTTTAAAATGAAGTTTATAATGTTGATATCACAGAACAAGAATGAAGATTTGAAGAGATAATGGATAAAAAAATATCTTGTAAACTTCAGGGTAAAAGCCCACATGAGACTCATGATTCCCCATAGTGTGAATATGCACATTTTGACTGGGCACCAGGCTCTTTTCCAGTGTAGTTCTTTAATCGGAATCTATCAAGTACTCAATAATTTATGAGGAAACTCAGAAAGGCTGGGCTTTACCCTTTCAGCTTCTGTGTGCTATATGTTCAGCCACTAACCTGATTTGAATGCACCCTATTCAATAAAGAAGGATTCAAATCAGAAGATTGAGGGAGCAATAGCATTCTCTTATTTCTATAAATTTTTCATTTTATTCCAACAGAGCCAAAAGATATAACAGGGGTCAAGTCTCAGTTTCCTCGGGTATGAACCAGAAGGCTGGGAGAATAATTTCTTAACTTCAATTGGCAATTCAAATGCAACCTTTATGGGTGTGTTCAGGGCCTTCACTTCTCAAGCTTTGGCATCTTCCGGAGCATCAGGAGAATCAAGCACCCAGCTAAATATCCCTACCTAGAATTATATATATATATATTTTTTTTCTCCAAAACTTTAGAGTTACTGGGGCTTCTTTGCGTCTCACTGATAAGAGGGTATAGTGATATAAAAATGTTGCGTTTGTGTTTTGTACTTTTAGGTGGAGACTATCCCCAATGCTCAGTCAAAATCCTCTGGCTCCTGAGAACATTTAAGTCACACTCAACATCCAACTCCAAAGGCTTTGGCCACTGACATCAAGGTTGCTGAGGCAAGGGTGTATCCATCAGAGGGACTGAACTCAGGCTTAGAAATATAAACCACCATCATCATCATTCAACACTTTAACAATAGTCTATTTTGAGTAGGCAGCTGTTAGGGTGATACTGGGATGGGAGGGAGAAGGTCAGGAGGTGGTGTCATGTGATGGAAATAGTCCTGGGTGGAAATCAAGGCACTTTGAGGGTGGTGCTCTGTCTCCTGCTGTGTATGACCTAGGGCAAGTCACTTTCCTCCACATACCTTCTCTGTAACACAAGGGACTACAGAGATCACTTCTGAGTCTTTATGTAATGTGAATAGTCGATGACTTTCTGTGCCACATTAGCTGTGTTTACCTTTACACACCCCTGACTTAAGTATAAGGAAGAGATCTGTCTTAATTTCTTCCAGCGTCATATGATTATCAGTAAACAAAGAGTGGAGAGAGCACTAGAATTAGAAGTTGAGAAATTTTCTCAAATCTGCTCTTAGGTTTCTGGGACAGCAGATATATCATTTGCTTCTTTACAGTCTCAGTTTTCTACCAGTAAAACACATGAAACTAAGAGAATTTGTTTCATGGAATTGCTGTAAGAATTGGTAGAATAAAGGCACACTCACTCACGTGTAAAAGTCCACGCACACACATGACTGCCTGGATAAATAAATACACATTTCTTTTGTGTGAGCATTATGATGCAGCAGTTGTAGACAAGCGTGCCATACTTATTGGCCAAGGGAGGTGCCGGTGATGATAATAGCCGGGTAAGAGCGAAATGGGTTATTACGGAGTGAAGAATCCGAAGACTGCTGGTTGGGGTTCAGCCCTGCCACTGTGTGCTGTGAGATCTAGGTCAAGTTACTTTGCCTTTCCGCATGTATTTCCCTTCATCTGTGAGTTTGGCATACTACACATTTTTTTTTTTCAAAGTACTCTGAAAAGCTCCTTTCATTTTTAAAAGCAAACAACAAGGCAGAGCAACTAAACCTTGCTATTTTTTCTGTGCATTTTGACCCTTGTGCAAAAAATGTAATTTTCCTCCCAAGAAGTTCGGTTCTGAATGGGTCAGCCAGAAGAGCCTGACAGGAAGTAGTTTTCTAGGACAAGAGGATCCAGGGCAATATTACATCAAGAATTTGATAAAATTAGGCTGATGGTTAAATTGGGCCCTGGGTTAGATGTGTGAAAAAAGCAGTGTGAATAGGTTGAGAGTCCTACATTTACTAATTACTCTCTCCCAGGAGTATTTCTAGGTCTTTGACAGTATTTAGGTAATTGAGCAATTTGAGTTGCTTTAGCTTTTCTCAGTTTTACATTAATTAGGTGCTGTTTAACTGTTTTCTTCATTAGTAACAGATTTTTTTTTCTTTTTTACATCTCTCTCCTCTGATTATCTTTCTGTTGTTCCGCTAGTTGTGGGAAGAATGTAATAAATAAAAGTATCCAAAGACTTAGTAATGAATTCTTGGCTATGTTTAACCTTTGCTATGTTATAGTTTAGCTTTCACCTTTAAACAAAATTTTACTTTTATTTCCTATGTGGCTTTTCAGTGAAACAGAGCACCGAGTTGCCCCAACATACACACACATACTCAGAATTGCATATGTGTGCGTGTGCACCCCCTCATCATCACACACACACACCACTGCATTGCTTTCACCCAAAGGGTGAATGCAGGAAAGAATACTTTTAAATCTATATTGTGAGATTTTTTTTCCTACTACTCTGATGGATTCTAAGAGAGATGTCACAGCTTCTCTCATTAATTTTAGAAAATGTTCTCGAAATCACTATCAATCACAAAAGCAGTCTCATTTCATCAATCAACATTTTCATCCCATGTAAAAAACAACAACAAAAAAATGACTTTCATTTAACTTTTTCTTTCTCCTCTTCTGATGGGCTTTTAGAAGCCTGAAGTCTGGGCGCATACATGATCTGTTTATTTTCTTTCTTCCAGCTTCTCCACCTCCTCCAGCAACTCGTTCGTTAGTTATGTTTTTTGACCCTGGTAGAGTCCAAATTAAGGTTCCGGAAAGTTTTCCTTTCTCCTCAGTAATTTATACTGGTCTGTGGCAAAGGCACAGTGCTATCTTTTGCTTTTCATACGTGCTGAAAGAAAACTCTCCTTAGCTGTGTAGGAAGGAATCAAATTATTGGTTGACAGTCCCAGCTTGGACTAAAAGAATAAAGGCCCACTTTAATTGCTTCTTTGAGGAGCTTGCCAGAGTTCTGTAGGGAACTCGGAGCATTAAGCTAGGCCATCAAGTAGCATTATGATGCAGCAGTTGTAGACCAGCGTACCATACTTGTACCATACTTATTGTACTTTAAATGTTGGCAGCAAACATTTTTGTGTGTGTGTTTATCATTTTTTCTCTAAATTCAGAAGCAGGAAGTCCACTCTTAAAGTAAGTCCATTTGTGGAATTCCATCTTGACCACCTCTGCAGGCTAGGAGACAAGTTTTTCCAAGTAGAACTGCCCCATGTTTTTGGATAGGACTATATTTCAGCAAAGTGTGTGTGTGTGTGTGTGTGTGTGTGTGTGTGTGTGTGTGTGTGAGTTGATTGTTGTTGATAGAAACAAACTTCAAAAATTAAGAGAAAGTACTTAAAGTCATCTTTTTATAAGAAAGAATTTTAAATATGGGACTTACAAATGACTGTGAAAGGAGTATTTTAAGCATGTCTTGAAATAAAATATTTTAGCTGGACACAGTGATTCATGCTTGTAACCCCAGCGGTTCAGAAGGCAAGAGAATTGTGAGTTCAAAGCCAGCCTCAGCAACAAATGGAGGCCCTAAGCAACTCAGGGACACTGTGCCTCTAAATAAAATACAAAAATGGGCTGGGGATGTGGCTCAGTGGTTAAGATCCCCTTGGTTCAACCGCTGGTACCAAAATAAATAAATAAATAAACAAACAAATAAATAAATATTCTAAGCTACAATGAAGTTGTGCTGTCTTATTGACTTAAAACACTCATAAACAAAATAGATTTTTCTTCCTTGAAAATCAAACATTCAGTTTAAAAAAAACAAAACAATAACAAAATATGAACTAATAAATAAACATGAATTAATAGATCACAGTGTTAAACAGGATACATTTATCTTACACCAGATACTGATATACTCTACATATTCAAAAGGAAAATTGGAAAGTCCTTATTATATTGTAAAATGACTGATTGCAAGCTTTACTTGAATTTCCACCTTTCATTTATTCAGTTAAAATAGTTAGCAATTTTCAATAATTATTTCAGGAAAACATACCTTTTAAATCTGTATTGTACAAATCTGAATCTTTGGAGCACACAGCACCATGTTCAGGGATAAGGGAGTACAATATGAAGTTAAGTGTTGAAGTTTATAATTTTACTAAGAGGGAAATGCTCCAGCCTCTAGTTAGTGAAAGGAACCCAACCAAGTGTTTCAGTAACCAGGAGGGCTGCCTATTATGTTAAACCTCATTGGAATTTACAGGTCACAGTCATGTCATGGTCCAGGTGGAGGTAGGTCCCTGATGGACTTTAGGATATTGGTGAATAAGCCTGTACGGAGAGAAAAGGATGAGGGCCATGTAAGGAGTGGGAAGGAGGCTGTGGAAAGACACAAATTATAAAATGATTGGGATGGGGAGGCAATGAGCATCATGTGTAGGAAAGGGTCAAGAGACTGACTTTCCTTGTGCTGAGGGCTCACATTGAAGAAAATGGCATATACCTCATGCAAGAGAGAGTCAAGGGCAGCAGTGGAATGGATACTGCACACAACACTGGCAGAAAGGAATGCTTGTGCTGTGGAAAAGGCTGTGAGGGTGCAACATTTTAGGCTAGTTCTTTGGGACTCAGGAGGGAAAGGAGGAGAGAGCAGGTTTGGAAGAGAGAGTCTGATTCTAGAACTAAAAAGGGACATGTTCCTGGCAACCCTGCCTGTCTCCTCTTCCTAAAGATAATCTTTGCTGTAATAATTTGGTTACTTCATTCTCAAAATGTTATTAATTTATAACTAGTTATTATCTTTACTTAGGGGAAGTGAGTTTAAATGAATATAGCAAATCTTTGGTTTTTATTCTTTTCCTTCAATCTATATTCAATGAACACTTATGGTACGCTAGTTACCGTGTTACTTAATCTATAATGGCGGATTTGGGGATAATATAAAAGTCAGCAAGGAACATATTCCCCCCAAATTTTTGAATTTCAAGGTTGCAGTAGGCTATTACTGGAGCTAATTTTAAGGTCCATGTTTATATATATATATTTTTCTCTCTCTTAAACACACGTATACACACACACACACACACAGACACATATTTTTGGACAATTTTCTCCTTATGGTGATGTTTAAAATCTATTATATTAAAAATCATATTGTGTGTTCTGGTAAGACATCTCAAATACATATTGAGCAAGGCTGAAAACAAATAAAATCAGTTAAAACATTTCACTCAAAATCTTACCTATACAATGAACCGAAAGGTTCTCATTTCCATTTTTCTCCAAAGTTTATCTATATGAATATATAATATGCATATATTTATAGTCAGAGTGTTTGGGCAAAGGAAAAGAAAAAACAAAACAACAAGAAAATATCCTTTTTAAAGTAAGAATAACACAAAAGGGCTATCAATCCTCTCATGAGTCCCATTTTAGTCTCCCTCCTGGTTGGCCTATCTCCTCCATCCTGTTGGAGTAGAGCATCAGTCAGGTAGTTTGTCCAGAGCTTGAGCGTATTTAGCCAAGGTGGGTTGTGTGCTAAAAGGGAGGGGCCTGGCCATGTGCTCTCTGACTCATCCTCTTAAGCACACATGTTCATTTCTGCTATGGTTGGGCAACCTTCTGCAGAAGACAGAACCTGACTGTGACTTTTCTGGGCTGCAATGCACCATTTCCAAATTAGAGAAACTAACAAGCACTGGCAGTCATTGAGCCTTCAATAAATCACATGGGTGATAACATCATTATTGCCAGCTTTTGGCCCACACTCTGGTCCTTTCTCCAGTTTGGAGCTGGAACTTGAACTTCTGTGCTGTCTGATTCTGCCCCAGGCTCCAGAGCAGTCTGCAAGGGCCACTGAAGGCATATTAAAATGAAGCTGCTTTAATGACTACTTCATTCCCTGGCATTCTATGTTCAAAACTAGCATATACAACCCTGTGGTATACAGGAATTCAGAGTCAAGTTGGACTAATATAATTTGTAGAATCCTTTTCCTGGTGATTTTAGTTGGGAGGTCAGCAAAAGATGAGAAAGTACAACATAATTTTGAGCGTGAATTGTAATCATTTCTGTTGAATTACTAGCTTTACCATCACTGACAATGCCACTTCCCAGGGCCTCAGTTTCCTCATCTGTAAATGCTTAAGGCTGTGCGTATCAGCAAAGTAAGGAATATGAATGGCACAGTCCTTGGTCTTAGCAGGCACTTAGTATGTGGTTGATAGCTGTTTGCCAATGCCTAGGAGGTTGATAATGACCTCACTATGGCTGATATCACATCAAAGTACTCCTCATCTAAGATGAATAAGGTTCACTATCTGTGCCTCCCTCCTAGTAAAGTGAATGAACTGTACCCCTACTACCTAGATTACAAAGAATAACTTTCTACAAAAGCCAAACAAGGCCACTATTAACCCACTACATGTGCCACGTCTCAATCTTGACATCCTCTAATTCTAACTTCCAGGCAAATATTGTTTAGCTCAGGGAATTGCATATGAAGGCATAGTCGGAGCTATGATATCCATTAATGGCCATCATATGGCTTCAACCTATCCCCACATGTAAGTGAGCTAGGAAGAGCCAGAAATCCAACTATTTGATTCAGATCAAATACTGGTGATTTGATGCTACCAATGATGATGGAGTTTTAGGAATTTCTTTGAGGAACTGGTTCAGGCCAGTGCATTGGGCAGCAATAGAGCTGGAAAAGTGACATAATTTATGAGCATCCTCATCAGTTCATTTGAACTCTAAGACCTGCCCCTCCTTTCCAGGGCTTTTGTGAAGTTCACCCATGTATACATAGGCTCCTCCTAAGTGGTAAAACTCTACCAATAAAAGTGATTGCTGTTATTATGTTCTTGTAGTTTTGCAGGTGCTTGCTAGTTATTGATGGACTTTTCCCAACACTATTACTCCTGTGTAACTGAACTCCTGAAATGTCTACCATCCTTACTGACAAAGAACATTAAATTTTAGGGAATAAAGTCAATTTTTTCCATTGCTGTTATGGATATCACTATTCATGAGTAGGCAGAATTCTGCTGGTTGAGATATGACTCTAAGGAGGTTTATAAAATTTCTTATCTATGCTCAGTTCCCAGATATATTCCAGACAAACTTTCCAATAATTAAAATTTCCAAAATTGAGAACTTACTCCAATGTCAGTGTTTTAATGGAGTTACAATTCAAGCTCCACCACTCATGTATACTTTATTGTGAGTTGAATTCATCTAGTTATTTTAATAGATTGCCAAGACAGGGAAGGAAATGGATCCTGAGCTAATAGGGGTGAGGGCCAGAGAAGTCAGCTTAGAAACAGAACAAAATGCATGTACTGGTATCAGAAATTTTCACTTTGTGAATGGTAGAATGTTTGTCTAGTATCTAATAATTGCTTTTTCTCTAGTTCTGAGTGACTATAATTCACACAAAATTATCTAGAAATAAATGTTTCTGTATATAAGCCCAAATACCTAGGATTGAAGAAAGAAGAGAATGAGCCTTACCCAGCAGGTCTTGTGTCTTCAATGGCTCTGTCCACTGGGATCAGATCACTAAGGTAGACGTTGAAGTTTCCTTCCTTCCATCTTCGTTCTGCCTCTTTCTCCTTTCCAGGGGGAACCACCACAGGACGTCCAAACTGACCTGGAGCTTTAGGGTCTCTTGGAGAAAGTGTCACGTCTACTCGTAACACTTGGTGCATCCCCTGGTGTTGAGTTGGAGGGGCTTTTGTGTGACTTTGGTTGCGTTCTGCATGCTGTGCCTTGGTAGTCGAGTTGATTCTTGCAGTCCCCAGGCGCCCTCCTAAGGCTTTTTTGGTTTGAGACACTGTTGCCCTCTGTGAAGCAAGTGAAGACAGATCTGCCTCGCTCCTATTCCTGGAAATGTGTTTCTCTTGGCTTCCCCCCAATACTTTAGGTAATATAGTTTTGGTTTTAGAGTTGGAAACCTCGTTGGTGTTTGTCTTTAATTCCTCCTCTTTAGTTACAATCACAACATGGCTTTCAGGGAAGTCGAGTCTCTTCCCCTGAGCCACTTTGACTCCATCATGCTTTGGCATGCCTCCCAACCATGTCTCATTCATAGATGGCTTCTTTAAGTGACTGGAACTGGCAATGAACTTGAAAAAAGGAAGACCCTTATTGACTTTGTGTCTATTTGCATTTAGCTCTTTGCTCTGAGTCACAATTTGTTTTAAGGCTATGGCTTCCCTAGATTTGGGCACTGATGAGCCACCAGGGTGTGTCCTCTCGTTTGCGACTGCTTGTGATTGCTGCTTTGCTCTAAGAGTGATGGTCATGTTCAGGGCCCTTCCACCTGCTGGTTTTGATGTGTCACTGCTGAGATTATGACTCCTCTGGGCCTCCTGTTTTACACTGACAGGTCCTGTATGTACAGATATTTTGGCTAATGGAGTTCCTTTTGCCACTACAAATGGGGTTTTCCAAGCCCTCTGAGCTGTTGTCTGATTTGATGTCACCCGATGGAAGAAAATTTCATATTTGCTGTCTCTTCCCTCCATCTTCTGCTTGGTAAGGGTCCCTGTGAGGTTCTGTAGATGTGCAGGATACCACAAAGGTACCACTTTGTCCCTTCCCAGGTTGTTTTTCATTTTTCTTTGCCTCTGTGTTGGGTCCAAGTGATCCTGAAACTTGTGCACACTGTCCTCAGTCTTTCTAAAATTGTCTTTGCCCCAAGCCCCCTTCCCATGTCCCCTCTGGGGAGGCCTCGTCTCTTTGATGCTGCTGTAAAGGATCTTCATTTGGTCTGGCTGCACTCTGAATCCTATCTGCTCCCTCCTCACGATATCTTCCTTGAGGAGGCGAGTGTTGATCTCACTGAATGAGAGGCGGAGAGCTGCCATGTCAAAGAGCAGCCAGATGACAGAAGCCACAAATATAAATGCCAAGACTCGCCCACTTCCTCGGAAAAACTTTCGGATCTTGTTCATTGTACAAAGGCTTCCCTTGCAGCCTGCCCTCCCTTTGAGTCTGCTTACCTGGAGTGGAGAAAGAGATGAAGTAGCAGCAGCAGCAGCAGCAGCAGCAACAGCAGCAGGAGTTGCCAGAAAGCAAGCACCCCCTCCCCTGAACACAGCAGGAAACAGCAGTCCAGGGGGAAAGCTCAGCTCCTACCGCCTGTCAGTCTCTGCCTGCGTGGCATTTCACAGCAGCGCATCTGTGCCTGCTCCACTGGCCCTGGCTAAACCCTGGTAAACACTGACCTCGGGTCTCTCCGGGAGCAGACAATTGCAGCCACAGGACAGTTCAACATATCACTTGTCTTGTCTCCGGGAGCCCATGTCCACCTTTCTACCAGCCCAAGAAAAGGAGGGGGCCGGGTTGGGGCTGCTGTTTCTCTCCTCCCAGTTCTCCGCTGCTCGCTGTAACTCAACACCACTTCTCACAAGGAAAACATTTCAAGCCATTACCCAGAAAACTTCATTCAGCTTTCACCTTCCTTGTTATGGTGAGAGTGTGTGTGTGTGTGTGTGTGTGTGTGTGTGTGTGTGTGTGTGTGTGTGGTTTTAAGGGCAATTAAACAGAGAGCAAGCTATCTAACTTGGAGGGCATGTGTTCCTGGTTTGTAACCCCACCTACCCCACTCCTGCTCTTTAACCCTGTGGTACCCAGGTGCTCTAACTTTAATGCTTCATCTCGAAGAGGTTAATAACTTCAAGAAGGGGCGCAGCAAATACTCACTATTGGAGGTGGATGTTTACTTATTCAGAAGGTTTCCTGGAGGGTTATAAAAATATTTCTTTGTAAATCAAGCCATTCTTTTCTCACCAGTCCATCTGTTTTTATTACTGAACTGAATAGACACAAACTTAATTTGTCATATTGCTCTAAAAGTTTCTAGGCACGTTTGGTATGGTCTGAATGTTTGTGAGCCCACCAAATCCATATGTTGAGAACCTCATTACCAATGTGATGGTTTTAGAATGTGAAGCCTCTGTGAATTGATTAGATTATAAGAAGCCCACCTGAATGGAAATAGGGTCCTTAGAGAAGAGACCCCAGAGAGCTGCTTTGCCCTTCTGCCAAATGAAGACGGCAAGAAGACACCATTTAGGACAAGGAAAGGGGCCTCACTTGTCACCAGATTTTATGGTTCCTGCATCTTGAACTTCTCAGCCTCCAGAACTCTGAGAAATTAATTGATACTGATTAAAAGTCACTCAGGCTATGATATTTTGTCACAGCAGTTTGAATGACATTATCTGTTTCAATTATTATCTTGTTATGAACCAGTCACAGTTTGAGGATTGTATCAGGACTTGGACTAGACCCTGAGTGACCATGGTAAACTGATAGGACAGTGGTTACCACACAGACTTTACGTAAGAATCACTTGGAAGGAATTCCTCCAATCTCTGATTAATAAGGAGGATATAGAAAGGAAGTCTAGTGGAGTAGAGGAAGAGGGAGCAGGGGATGGGAGGGAAAGGAGATCATGAACTGAAATCAACTTTCATGCATGTGTGTGTTTGTTGGGATGAACTCAACCTATGGTATGTAACCCTAAAACTCTAAGTTAAAAAAAGATGATAGTTGATCTGTACATTTTTGGGTTTTTTTTTTTTTGTTTGTTTGTTTGTTTGTTTTTTTGGTACTTGTGATTGAACCCAGGGGTGCCTAACCACTGAGCAACATCCCCAGCCTTTATTTTATATTTTATTTAGAAACAAGGTATTGTTGAGTTGCTTAGGCCCTTGCTAAGTTGCTGAGGCTGGCTTTGAACTCATGATCTTCCTGCCTCAGTCTCCAAGGTGCTGGGATTACAGGTGTATGCCATTGTGTCTAGTTCATTTTTTATTTTGTTTTGGTTTTGAACAATGTCCAGGCAATGTATAATTTTGCATGTCCCCTTGATTGCACTAAGAGATACTCTGACAGCTGGTAGCGCCTTATTTCTTTACTGTGGGGGTGTTGCTGGATGAGATTTGTATTTGAACCTGTGGAGTGAGAAAGAAGAAACTTCTTCACCCAATGTGGGCAGGCCACACAGCATCCAATTGGTTGAGGGCTCAAATAGAATTAAAAAAACAAACAAACAAAAAACAGGAAAGGCAAATTTGCTCTCTCTTTGAGATGGAATGTTCAGTTTTTCTTGCTTGAACATCAGAACTCCAAGTACTCTGGCTTTTGGACTCTGGAACTTATACCAGTGGTCCCCTAGCTTCTCAGGCCTCTGGCTAGACTGAGAATTACACTGTTGGCTTGTTTTGTTTGGAGGCATTTGGATTTGGACTGAGCCATGTTACCAACTTCCCTGGTTCTGCAGCTTATAGACAGTATATTGTGGAACGTCTCAGCCTCCATAATTGTGTAAGCCAAATATCTCCTCTTGTCTATCTATCTATTCATCTTATTGTTTCTCTTTCTCTGGAGAATATTGACTATTATAGCCCACAATATATTTTTCCTCTCTCTCTGGTTTGTACTTATATATAAAAACACAAATTACTTGCTACTGGAAAGAAACATGTTAAAAGAATTAAAGGGGAGTCTTTCTGGTAGATAGGCTTAGTTTTCAGCCTCTTTGATATACAATTTAGAAGGACATATGAAGACTATATAAGATTGACCAAGTCCCAAGGAATGAGGAGTAGACTGATAGACCTATTCTAAAGTATGACTTGGCTCTGAGTAGCCATATAACGGTGGGTATTTCACACGTTGAGAGAGCTCCTGTAAGAGTCTCTTCACAGTCTTTTTTCCCTTGCTGAGTCTATAGGAATCTGTGAGAATGGAAAAAGTTATTTATAAGCAATATTACACACTCAACATTGTGGGTCTTCAGAGATTCAATGGTAATTTCTGATGGTCCTGGCTGGTCATACATCTATTCTTACTCTTCTCTTTTCTGGACACACTTGATGTTTTATATTTCAGATCAAGTAAAGGTAATATAAACAAGAAACCAGAAAATTTAGGTATTCTACCTTTAATAGAAGTCCGTATACTCGTTGCCAAAGAGATGCACTTCCATTGGATTAATTTCCATGTGAGTAGCAGAAAACTAAATAGGTAAGGCAGTTGATTATTTGAAGTATTTTGCAGTTGGAGAACCTGGCTGTCCTCCAAAACCATGGAATTCAGGGAGATTTTCTGGTTAAATTCTCAAGAATAAGCATATACTTTGTTGGAGTGGAGAACAGTATGAAAATCTGGAGGTATAAAATAATTCTGGAGAGGCTTTTGTCTGGATTATTCCAATTACCAATCTCACTCCATATTCATAGTAAAAAATTAAAAATATATTTTTGTTTCTTCTGTAAAGTATAAAAATAGGAGGGCCTGCCCTTTAGTCTACATGCTGGCTGCCAAGATAATAACATAAATAGCAACTATTTATTGAGAATTTACTGAGCACCTGCCATTAGACTAGTCACTTAACATTAATTATTTCATTTAACCTTGACATTTAATTTCCACAGACTAGATCATAAAGTTTCACACATACCATCAGCACCATTAACTGTAGTCATCATGCTATATATTAGCTTTCCAGAATTTATTTATCAGATGTAACTAAAACTTTGTACTGTTTGTGTCTCCATCGTTCTGACCCCAAGCCTCTGGTAAACACCATTCTACTATCTATCTCTATGAGTTTGACTTTTAGATGAAACCCATGAGACCATGTAGTATTTGTTTTCCTGGGTCTACCTTATTTCACTTAGCACAGCATCCTCCAAAGTTATCATATTGTTGCAAATGACATGGTTTCCTCATTTTCAAAGGCTGAATAATATTTCAGTACTGTATTTTCCTTATCTATTCATGTACTGATGGACTTAGGTTGATTCCATGTCATGCTATGGCGAATACTATTGTAGTGAACGTGGAAGTGCCGACATCTTTTTTTCTGACGATTAGTGTGGTGGAAAGTGTTTTAGACACCTGTTGGTCATCTAAAGATCTTCTTTTCATAGCTATTCAGGTTTTTTACCCCTTTTTCAATTGGGATATTTATTTACTTGTTATTGGGTTTTTTTCAGTTCTTTGTTAAATAGTAGAATCTCAATAAACATAGCCGTGTATTTTGGATAACTCCTTATCAGGTATGGTTTGCAAGTATTTTCTCCCATTCCACAGGTTGTCTTGTCAGTGTGTGGACTGCTTTCCTTTGCTGCTCATCAGCTTTTGTAATTGCTGCAATACTGTTTGTTTATTTTTTCATTTGTTACCTGTGCTCTTGGAGTTAATGTTTGGAAAGTCATTGCCTAGATCAATGTCAAGAAGCTTTCCCCCATTTATTTTTTTTCAGTAGCTTTAAAGTTTCAGGTATTTTACTTAAGGCTTTAAACAATTTTGAGTTGATTTCATCCCCAAAATGAATTTAGCAAATAATCCTGTTAACAATAACATATAAAATATTTAAGGAATAAGTTGAACCTAGGAGGGATAAGATTTGTATACTGAAAAATATAAAATATTGATGGAAAAAATTGAAGACTAACAAATGGAAATATATCCTGTGTGCATGGATTAGAAGAATTAATATTTTTAAGATGTCCATACTACTCAAAATGATCTATAGATCTAATGCAATCCCTATCAAAATTCCAGTGGCATTGTTCATAGAAATAGAAAAAAAGTCATCAAATTAATGTGTAAACCCAGGAGAATCTAAATAGCCAAAGCAATCATGAGAAAGAAAACAAAGATAGAGGCAATTTACTACCTGATGTAGTAGTGATAATGCAAAGCTATCAAGACAGTGCAATACTGTTGTAAAAACAGATGTACAGACCAATGGACTAGAATAGAGAGTCCATAATTAAAGTCACATATTTACAGTCAAATATGGACTCTGGAATTTATATCAGTGGTCCCCTAGCTTCTCAGGCCTCTGGCTAGACTGAGAATTACACTATTGGCTTGTTTTGTTTGGAGGCATTTGGATATGGACTGAGCCATGTTACCAACTTCCCTGGTTCTGCAGCTTATAGACAGTATATTGTGGTGTAGTGGTGCATGCCATAATCTCAGCAACTCTGGAGGCTGAAGTAGAAGGACTCCAAGTTCGAGGTCAGCCTCCACAACTTAGTAAGACCCTATCTCAAAATTTAAAAAATAAAATAAAATAAAATAAAAAAAGTGCTGTGAATGTGGCTCAATGGATAAGCATCTCTGGGTTCAATCTCCAATTCCTAAATAAATAAATAAATAAATAAATAAATAAATAAATAAATAAATAAATTTGAGATCACATTAAGGGACTAAATCACTGTCTTAGAAGAATGTATTGTAATACAAGCTAAAGGAATAGAAAACTTTTTCAAAGAAGTAATATCAGTAAAATTTCCAAACCTTAGGAATGTGATGGAAATCCAAAAATCCAAATACAAGAGGCATTTAAACTCACAAATAGTCATGATAAAAAGATCTTCTCAAAGGCACATTATAATTAAAATGGTTAATATACAGAACAAGGATAGAGTTTTTAAAGTTGCAAGAGAAAAAATGAAAAAAGATATATCATGCAAATGGACACTAAAAACAAACAGAAATAGTTCTCTCATATACAAAGTAGACTTCAAGCCAAAATGAATCAAAAAAAAAGACAAAAAGGTCATCTCATATTGGTGAAGAAAATCATCTAATAACAAGTTATAATGTTTGTATATAATTATGCCCCAAACATTGGTGCACTTACATATGAAGAATCAAGTAGACTATATTACAATAATACTGGGTGAATTCAACACAGCTCTTTCACAAATAGACAGGTCATTCAGACATAAACTACGTAAATACTCGTTAGGTTTTAAAAATACTGTTAAACAAATGTAACTAACAGACATCTAGAAAAAATTCCATTCATCAATAACTAGATTCACTTTCTTCTCAGTGGCACATGAAATCTCTAAAATAGATCATATTTTAAAAACAAAAAGCAAGTCTTAGCAAATTTAAAAAGACAGATAATTCCTTGCATTCTATCGGATAATAATGAAATGAAATTAGAGCTCAATAGGAAAAAAAAAACAGAATCACTTTAATGCTTGGAGTTTAAAGAATTCAATTTTTAAATGAGGGCAGATCATAGATTATGTCAGGGGAGAAACAAAATATTCTTAGAAACAAATGATAACAGAGATAGAACATATGAAATCTTTGGGACAGTATAAAGGCAGTTCTAAGAGGAAAGCTTATAGTATCAAGTGCCAAAGTACACAAATAAATAACCTAATATTATACCTCAAAGCTCTAGAAAAAGTAGAAAAAATAATGCCCAACCCAATAGAAGATAGAAAATAATTAAATCAAAGTCAAAATTAACAAAATTAAGAATAAAAAATAAGAGTTAGGATTAATGCAACAATGATTTGGTTCTTTGAAAAGATAAAAAAAAATTGACAAACCCTTAGCCAAACTAACCAAAAGAAATAGAGAGAAGACTCAAATCAACAAAATTAGAAGTGAAAAAGAAAATATCACTACAGACATTTCTTAAATCTAGAAGATCTTTAGAAACTATTCTGAAAATTTATACTCTAATAAACTAAAAAACAAATTTACAAATTTCTAGACACATAAGTCCTATCCACGTTTAACCATGACAACATAGAAAATCTAAACAGAGCAATATTAAGCAATGAGATTGAAGCAGCAATTACAAGCCTTAAACAAAGAAAAACTCTTGACCAGATGGCATCTCAGTCAAATTTTACCAGATCTTTAAAGAATTAATGATAATCTTTCTCAAATCTTTCCAAGAAATAGAAAGAGAAGGAACACTCCCTAATTCATTCTATGAAGCCAGTATTACCTTGATACCAAAATCGGATAAATACATAAAAGGAAAGAAAACTACAGACCAATATCCCCTATGAACATAGATGCAAAGATATCATCAAATCACATTAAAAAAAAACACTCAAGACAGTACACCATGATCAAATGGATTTCATCTAAGGCATGCAAGGTTTGTTCAACATACCACATCAATAAATGTAATTCATCATATAAAAAGAATTAAGAAAAGAAATAACAGGATCATCTCAAAAGATGCAGAAAAATAATTTAATAAAATCCAGGACCCATTTATGTTAAAAATGCTGGAGAAACTAGGGATAGAAGGAACTTACCTTAACATTATAAAGGCTGCATATTACAAACTCAAGGTCCACATTATAGGGAACAGAGAAAAGCTGAAAGTGCTTCCTCTAAAGTCAGGAACAAGACAAGGATGTCCACTCTTACCATTCCTATAAATCATGATTCTGAACTAGCCAGAGAAAGCAGAGAAAAGAAGGAAATAAAGGAATACACATAAGGAAAAAATAAATTGAGTTTTTCTACTGCTGTTGTAATCTTATATTTACAGATATTAGAAATCTTCACCAGAAGACTTCTAGTGTAGATAAACAAATTCTGCAAAGAATCAGGGTATAAGATCAGCATTCATAAATCAACATCTTTTCTATACTCAAAAAATAAATCTACTGAGAATGAAATCAGGATAACTATCCCATTTCCTATAACCTCAAAAATAAAATCAAATATTTAGAATAAATCTAACCCAGAAGGTGAAATCTGTAGAATACCGAAAAAAGAAATTGAAGACCTTTGAAGATGGAAAGATGCCCCATGTTTTTGGATAGGCAGAATTAATATTGGCAGAATGGCCATGTTATAATAAGCACTATACAGATGCATTAGAATAACAATGGCATTCTTCACATACTAGAAAAAAGTCTTAAAATTCATTTGGAAGAATAAAGACCTGAAATAGAAGAAGCAGTACTAAGCAAGAAAAGTGAAGTACGAGACATCACATTAGCTGATCTGAAATTATCCAATAGAGCAATAAAAACAGCATGGCGCAGACATCAAAACTGACATGAAAACCAATGGAATAGAATACAAGGCACAGAAAAACCCACATAGATACAGCCATCTGATACTAGACAAAGGTGTCAAAAACATATATTGGAGAAAAGATTGTTTTTTAGACAAACAGTTTTGGGAAAACTGGAAATCCATATGTGGGAGAATGATACTGGATCCCTATCTTTCACCCTGCACTAAAGTCAAGTCAAAATGAATCAAAACCAGAAATGAAACCACAAAGTTTTCAACTGCTATAAGAAAACAGGCTCAACACTCCAACATACTGATGTAGGTACCAACTTCCTTAAGAAGACCCCATCTCTCAAGAAATAAACCCAAGAATTAATAAGTGGGAAAGCATCAAATTTAAAGGCTTCTGCACAATGAAAGAAATGGTTAAGAGTGTGAAGAGACAGCCTACAAATTGGGAGAAAATCTTTGCCAACTACTCCCCTTACAGGGGATTATTATCTAGAATATATAAAGAACTTAAAAAAACTGATACCAAAAAATCAAACAACCCTGTCAATACTGGGCAAAAGAATGAAAGACAAACAGACAGACAGGCAGACAGACAAATTATAGTGATAAACCATGAGGGAAAGGTGAGCAAGTTGGGAGTATAAAAATTAGAAGGGGGTCTTTGAAGAAGTAATGTGAGCAGAAACCTGAATTGAGTGAGTGTGAGCCATGGGGAATTTGTGGGGAAGAGATTCCAGACGTGAAGACAGAGTCAAGACCCTGAACTGGAAATAGGTCTGGTGTTTGGGGGATAGTAGAATCGTAAGCATAGCTAGAGGGAAGCACTTGACAGTGTAGAGGGACAGACCTGTGCCAGGTTTTACAGCTAATTCATTCTGTGTATGATTTTAGTGGTTCTAGGCGTTGACTAACATTTATAGCATTACATGTATGACCTCATGAGGTCTTTTTAAAACATCAAATTTGTGAAATAAGTGCTATTATCTCATTTTTTACAGGTAAGGAAACTGAGACACAGTGAAGTTAATTACCTGCCCAAGAACACAGTCATATCCCAGCAGAACTTGATATGAGTTCAAGTATTCTGATTCTACTACACCAACTGTTTCTAAGACTCTTTACTATTGGACCCAATGCTTCTGAGGAAAAGTAAATTAATTTAAAGTATTTTTAAAGAATGAGGGAGCAGTTCAATTCACAATAACTAAATTGTGGAACCAATCAAGGTGCCCTTCAGCAGATGAATGGATAAAGAAACTATGGTACGTATACATAATGGAATATTACTAAGCATTAAAAGATAATAAGATCGTGGCGTTTTCAGGTAAGTGGATAGAGCTGGAGAATATCATGCTAAACAAATTAAGCCAATCCCCATAAACCAAAGGCTGAATGTTTTCTCGGATAAGTGGATGTTAATCCATAATGGGAGGATGTGCATGGGAAGAATAAAAGAACTTTGATGGGGCAAAGGCTAGGGAAGGAGGGAAAGAGGAATGGGGGCAGGACAGATGGTGGAATGAGATGGATATCATTACCCTAGGTACAAATATGACTGCAAATATGGTGTGATTCTACATTGTGTACAACCAGATAAATGAAAAGTTGTGCTGCAATTGTGTACAGTGAATCAAAATGCATTCTGCTGTCATATATACCTAATTAGAATAAGTAAATAAATAAAGTTTAAAAAAATCGAGGGACTAAATACTAAGAAGTATTATGTTGTTGAATAGTGCTAATCTTTGGAGGGATACAAACCATTGTATGTTTAACACATTCTTTTCCATCAAACACGGATTTTTGTTGCCTTACGGGTGGCATCACCTTACTGAGAAAACCATGTGTATTACACCATAATGTTTTTCATCCATACAGAATTTTATGGCAAAATGCTCCTATAAATAAAGCTTTTATCCATAAATTAATAATTTTGGTTATAATTAAGTAAAATGTCTAACATAAAGATTTTTATTACAAAATTTTCTTAGGGATAAATCAGTAGCTGAATGAGATTGCCTTATATTTGAGGATGGAGAAGACCTGAATGTTTTTGAAGAATAAGGCACAGATTGAAAGTGAAAATAGGTAAGGCCTTATCTGATATCCAGGGAGGACTAGACACCTTATATTCTGAAATTGTGTCTCCTTCAGGGCAAATAAAGATGAACAGAGATGGAGGGACGAGAGATTCAGGGTTGTTCCTGGTGGCTTACGGCTTTTTAGAGATGTAAAACATGGACCAATGACACATGGTGTGTAGTTGGGGGTGGGTTAGTAGCGTCAACAGACAAATGATATCAAATTTAATTAAACAAATAGGATTTTATAAGTGATTCACCAACTGGTGCAGCCATTTCTCTGAAAATGTAGAAAAGGTGGTCTGCTGAAAATGCCAGAAGTTTATAAAAAGGTAAACTGCATCAGGTATGGTGGAGCACTCAGAGGCTGGGGCAGGATAACAAGTTCAAGGCCAGTCTTGGCAACTTAGTGAGACCCTTTCTCAAAATAAAAACAAACAAAAATAAAAAGGCTAGGGAAAAAAAAAAACTTGAGCAGGCACAAAGAAATAACATAACAGTAAAAGCAGTTGGGTTACCACCAGGTCACTTCCAGTTGCTAATCTTGTAGGGTTAAAACAAAGAGGATTCTGTGTCATGCCAGCTAAAACTGACATGTTTAAGGATTTGGCTATTCTCTATCACTCCTAGACTCTCAGAGGCCAGGTAAAGGACTCAGCTTTGGCTTGATGGAAATAGGGCAAGTCGTGGAGTGCTTCCTGTAGAAGTCAAATGCCTGCTGGGTCTTCATTGGCAGAGATTCTTTCAGGTTAGCGTAAGAAATAGATGCTAGAGTTTTTGTTGCTTGTTTTATTGGTGGAAACAGACATGCTTTAATGATCTCAGGCATGCTAAGTCTTGGCCCTTTGCAAAATCTATCGGAAATAATATAAAAACCCTTCCTCTGCCTTTTTTGGCAGAACTGGATCAATTTTCATCAACTCTGACATCACTCACTTAAGTCTCAAAAGTGCATATATCAGGCTCAAGTTAAGAGAACTCAGACCAGGGTGAGTCTGTTTAGGGCTTGGCCTGAGCAAGGTCGTCATGTAGACTGAAATAAGTGCTTGGTCCCCACAGCCTTTGGCCTCGACCCAAGGAGCTCTGCCTGCTTACTTTGCTGCCCACTTCTGTGGCATCCCGGGGGCTGTTCCCTGAATGTCCTCAGGACAGGCTCTGCTGCCCAGTCCTGATTCTTCTTCCTTTTCTCATCTGTCATTCCCTGGAACCCTAATATTTTCTTATGACCTCATTTTTTAGCAAAGCCAAGAAAAGGAACATAAGAGAATGAGTAGAAAAAGAAGTGTGGTTGGTGGAGCTGCCAGCAGATTCTATGCAGGGCATGTGAGGGCACCTTTCTTGTGCTGTGAAGTAGGATGAAATGAAAGCCTTTCAAAGAGAGCTGGATCCTGTGATGCTGTTTCCTGTCTCCCCTCTGCCTTGTCTCCCACCACCTCAATTCCTGCCCTGGGGAGAAAGTTCAAAATAACTTTGTGATGACAGAATGACAATGACTTTGGATCCAATTATGTGATCATAACCTGGAAACAACCCTTCCATTTGAGGCTTGCCAAAATACTGAACTGTGAAACTCAGATTTCAATGAGAGATATGAAAGAGACTTGAACTCAGGGCCCTTTGGACATTTCCTTCAATATCAAAGAAAGATTTTTTTTTTCCTCCTCTCTGAAAATAGGATAGGAAATGGCAACTGATTAACTCAGTGAGAGACTGTAGAAACAATAATCATGAAACTAAGAGAGGGGAAAAAAGATGGATGCAGGTTAATGTCAAGCTTGCAGTTATCACAGGCTCTGATTTTTGTTTACATTTTACATATTTTAAGAGTTATTCCACTATTCTGCTGTAGAGTCCTGAGTGCTGAAGATTAACTACTCAGGGCTTGGCACACAGGAAATGGAAGCATGCAAATGTCTACTCTGGTTGAACTAACAACTATAAACACAGCCCTAAAGCACCACATTATTTCTAGGAGGATGAAATAAGTTGGAGGTAGGTGAACTCTTGCCATGTGTGGTGCTGGAAGGAAAGAACACTTGTGAGAGAAAGAAGGATAAGCAACATTCATCTTTCATGTGTGTATCTATATTTACACACAAATACACAAAATCTGTGCAGGGGTTATGTTTGTGTGTACATATTCCTATTTATGCACATATGTACATGTACAGGTCATAGAGCACACTCACATGAATACATACCAGACATGACTTTGAGCTTACTGAAAAAAAAATACTACTGAGGAGGAAATGAAATGGGTCTTTTGAGGACATTGGCCATACCACATACCACCAAGCACATTGCTTTTTGTAGGGCAGATCATATGTTTTGCATATGTTTATTTTGGGTAAGAGAGGACTCAGGGGTAACATAACTGCTTCAAAATTTTGGAGGGAAACCACATGGGGGAAGAATTTAACTCATTCCATATGGTTCCAGAGGGTAGAACTGAGACTGAGATGTAGCATATTTCTGTTCTAAATGAGAACGCCTTTCTAACAATTCGTACAAAACAAAAGAGATGTAGATTTTTTTTTCTAAAAGTAGTTAATGATTTGCCTGCTCTGGGAAATGACATGTGGCAGGGGATAAATGGCCATCTGTCACCATAGTACTAGGGGGTATTCTGGAATTCTGTAGGGATTTGGACTAGTCCACAAAATATATGGAAGAATACCTCCACTTCCATTCTGAAATTCAACAATTCTCTAAGCTACATAAAGAGGATTTGAGGCAAGACATGCCAGATAGTGGCTTTGGTTTTCTGATTACCTTTTTTTAAAAAAAAAATTCAATGAATTATAAACAGCTAACTCTCATCTAAGTCCAATAGATGAGTATTTTTTCTGTCTTCTATTTAAGTTGGGTTTTCTTTTTCCTAACCTCAATTTTTTTTTGTGCTTTATGTTTTCTTTTCTTCATCCTGCCAGTTTACTCTATATTTAAGGAATGACATGTAAGTAATGTGTGTCAAGAAAACAAGAAGAAGAAAAAGGGGGAAGAAAATGTTCACCTCTCAGCTTGTCTGAATATGTGAATGTGCACTGTTTACATACACAGGTCTGTGTATGTAGGTGCACATGGGTAGACCCTCAGCCATGGTGCTGTGTAGAGAAGAGCAACTGGAGTATTTTTTAGCTAGGACAATTCTACTCTCAAGCAGATGTTTGCAAATTGCGGTGGTTGGGAACCACTTTTGGTTGTCTAAGTGCCTGGGGGCTGCTACTGGCATTAGGTGGAAGGAGGGAAGGAATGCTCAGTGTCTTGCAGTATCCTGGCCAGTACCATCCCATACCGTATTATGCCACCCCAGTATTCCTAACCTACAGTATACTGTATTCCTAACCCTAGTTAGGAATATGAGGTGAAAGCTATGGAGATAGACTATCTGGGTCTGAATCCTGGTTTGGCCATTTCTAGATCTGTGATCTTGAATAAGTACTTTAAACATTTTTGGGTTTTTGTTTCCTCATCCATAATAGAGAGGGTGATGAGTATCCAGCTCACAACATTACAAAGATAAATGTCTTCATATTAGTCAAGTGTTCAAAAGAATATAGTCATAAAATATTTAACAAACATAAGCTACAAGTTTGATTTTTCTGAATTGACTGAGAATGGACTATTTGGATTCATCTTATGATGCAAGTATATGAGACTTTCTGTATGCTTTAATTGGTGTCTAGGAAACTAGAACACAATGAACCGTACTTGCAAAAATGTGGCTGATGAATACTTGAAGTTGTAAAGTTACTATGGTATTACCATGGACACAAATGTACACTGAGCATTGATAAAATTAAATTTAATTGTCTTTCATCTCTCACATGCAAATATATAGTCAACCATCTTCTTAATCCCTATATTCCTGACAAAAATGCACACATAGATACACACACAGAGATGCAGTTGTAATTAATACAATTTGTGTTTAAGAAATTTTGCCACTGTGTATTTACTTAAAAAGTATATACAACAAATGCATCTAAAACATATGGGGAATATGGGATTTCAAAAAAGGTTTTTAAAATTTCTTATGCTTGAGAAAGTTGAGATTAATGTTGACAGACACTTAATCCTACACTGATGGGGACCGTTATTTTATCTTTTTACAGATTGGCTCAGAAGATATTTCAAGATTTTGCCATATCCCAAAGTCATAATCACAGACTTTGATGATCATTCTGTCCTAAATTCTAGAAAGTGCATTTGATTAAGTGTAATCTATTAAAATATTGTAAGGCCATTGAAATTGTTTCTAGAGAAAATTTTCCCAACATTAGCTTGTGTACTTTTCATTTTTAATTTATTTTATGAAAACAGAGTCAAGCTTCTTCATAATAATGTGTGTTTTGGTATGATGAACAGTATTTCCAATTGGTTTTGTCCCATCTGTTTAAATAATTTCCCTTTCCCATTTGACCAGCTCATTTGGAAGGAAACACAAGTACATATGCAATATGTGGACTGAACCATATGATTTCCCCAGGATGATTATTATATTCTTCTATGAATATATATTCTATGAATATTTTTATATAAACACAAATCTTTTCCTATCTTTCATGGGTGTATTTTTGATCAGTCACTGGCACATGTAACTTGCATAAGCTGGATGCCAAGAATTCCATAGATAAAAAGGATAAATCTTATAACTTATTAAAATATGTTTTCCTAGTTGTTCTGAGCACTAAATGACTTCATACAAGTCAAGTGCTTTGAAAAATATAAACATTCAAAACATTCAGGAGATATCAGCTGTGATTTTGATCTTTCTGAAGTGACTGGCAATGGGATGCTTGGATTCATCTAGATTGTTGAGTACATGATAGTTTCTATATGCCTTAAGTAATGTTTAGGAAGCTGGTATTTAGTTTCATGGAGAGGATGGGGACATCTTGCAATTTATTAAAATATGAATACTAGATATACAACTCTGGTACAGTATATTGATCATCAAGGAGGCTGTGTGTGTTTGGGGCAAGAAATATTTGAGAACTCTGTTTTATACTGAATTTTAAGCTCAGTTTATACTCTAAAATTGTTCTAAAAATGAAAGCTATTACATGCTCAGAGAAATACTATTGAGATTAAGATAAGGTTGTAAAAAAATAACAATAGTATTTGAGTAATTTGGGATCTATAAAATGAAAACTTTAAATTACATAATTTTCCTTATGTATACACACACTCTTAACTCCAAATGATGGTGCCTGTGAGGAATAAGTTTGCTGATTTGTATTTGTCTGCCTTTGAGGTAGCTCAGCCAAGAGAAGAAAGCTAACGGTCATCTCTGTGGCAGTCAGGTTAACCTCTCAGGGTGTTATTGTCTTGCTCTAAGCCCTCCTGGTTCAATAGTTTATGTAGTAATTATGTGGAATCTTTTGAATCATTTTCTTTTATCTTCATTGTTCTGTTTATGTTTTGTGCATTCAAGACTGCATGACATAAAATTATAATTACCCATTTTTTCATATTTTTAGCAAAGAAACATGTACAAAACTAACTTTTTAGGGAGACAAACCAGCATTAAAAAAATAGTGGTTAGGCCACCAGGTCTTAAATTCAGCCTCATTGTTTTCCTGATGTGTGACAAAGGAACCCCAGTATTTGCAGTGATCTTCCATTTCCTCATATGCAAGGTATGAGTCTTGCTACCTATTTGTTAGTGTTGTTGTGAGAACTAGAGATGAGGAAGTTAAACTCCCCTGGCTCTGTGTCTGAAATCTTGTAGATGCTTATTAAATGCTAGGTAGCAATTCATGGAAGTTCCTAGTATTATCTGTTTAAATTTTTGATACATGAATTTTGTTAGAGTGTTGTCATTTGTTTTTACTTTTGGTGACTGCAGCAGTAACAAAAACAAAAAAACAAAAACAAAATAATAAGATTGAGAATTAAGTAAAATAATTTCCTTAATCTATAGAGAGAAGCCTACTATCCCCAGATAATATTGGCTACAGATTTCAGGGCCAAAATACATGAATACTACCCATGTGACTGAATGTAGACCAAACTGCTTTGCATGTATGGGCTTAGTGAGAACTTTAAAGTTTCCTGTGAGTAACCTATGCTGATTTGTGATTTGGCTATAGAGAACCAAGGAGCTTTAGGTATGAGTGAGTGCATTTTAATGTACTACTAGAAAGAGTCAGATTAAAAATTACTGAAACAGTAATTTTTATTATTAAAGCATAACAAAATAAATTGTAAAACAGAACAGTCCAAATCTACTGATTCCTCAAATGTCATTTGGCAGGTACTGTGCTATGTGATGGGATGGGAATGCGGAAATTTATCAGACATAATTCTTAAAAGCAAGTTTCTTAGACCAATAAATCAGCATTATGACACAGGTAAGTGATAAATGGCACAAAGAGTTTTATGTGGCAGCTAATAGGTGTACACAGAAGGACATCTGCTTAACTTAAAAAGGTAAAAAGGGATGAGTAATAAAGGTTGAATAGCAGCTATCCAGAAAGTTAAGGGATAGGTTCATTGCAGTTAGGAGAAAGAGTGTGTGTAAAACAGTACAGGCACTGAGACTTAAGAGGATGCGGCCTATGGACAGGTCAGGTGGTTCAGGAAATAAGCCTGGAAGGGCATATGGGAACAGACCATGGCATTGATTATATAGGATGCTAAGAAGTAAAAGGAGAGGATTTTGCAGTTAGTAGTAGCAAGAAGTTATCTGTTGCCCTGGTAGGTCATCTCTCACCTGGGTTTGACCAGAGCCATTCTTAAGGGTTCTTTTTTCTCTTCCATGAATCAGTTTATCGAGGAAATCCCACACATATGGCCACTGAGAGCAGAGAACATTTTTATTCTATGTGGCACTCGAGCTTCTTATGAAGAGAGTTTTTGGTAGAAAGACAAAGGAGCTTGTAATAAATTTGTGTAATGTGGTAAAAAAATCTGTTGGTAAGTTGACAATAACCTGAGCTTATTCAGCAAAATGATGCTGGAGCCTCCTTCCCGCTTTTGCTATCTAGTTTGCTTCTCCCATTTGTTATATTTGTTTCAGGAATTAAGAGCCTTTTTGATGTGCCTCCTGTATCTTAATACTCTACCTCCTGTGACTTCTAATTTGCAATTTCTGGGATTGGGTCCCACATGCTGGGTTTTCCCTGTCTTCCTTGGTCTTCTGTGACAACTCCCAGCTGAAATTGGCATATTTTAATGGCTACTTAGATGATTTCACTGATTAATTTACTCTTAGATATTAATATATTATCAAAGCTCTATAACTTGACCTTCCCCAAGAATACATTATTGTATCTGATGTCTTCGTAATTAGATTCCCATTGTATCTCCTCTCTTGCTTGTACCCAATTTATGCTCTTCTACAATATTTCAGGTATATTTGTGAATTTTTTTTCACCATTTTCCTTTTCTTTTTGAAACAGGGCCATTGAAATAAAGGGAAAAAAGCAATACCTCTACTGTCAAGGGAGATATTGCTTTTTGCCCTTTATTAAAGAATGTTGAAACTGAAGATAGGTCTACTTGGATGGATAGATAACTAAGCCGACTTGTCTCTGGCCTCTTCTTAAATTACACAGCCTAAGCACATCAATGATTTTGTTACATCAAGACATTTCTTTGCTTACATTCAATCATTCTCATTATAATTTTAGAGGTTGCTAGAAATGTGGGTGTTCTTCTTTAGGGAGTTATAGGAACCACAATAGCACTAGACAGATCAATAATTGCTGCTGTATTCTAATATGCCTATAACTGCAACTGTGATTATTGGACTCTTGACTCTGTCACCATTCCAAGGATTTTTAATTTCACTTATGATCTTGACCATGATCGCATATATCCTCACCATGCAAAGTTACTAGAGGATCCACACTGTGTGACCCCAGCAGACATCTTTCTTTTATTTGTTGAAAACGGTGCCCCTGGAGTTGCTTTGCTCATGTGTAAGCACACAGTGTTTGTCTTGACTTTTACTCCATGCCTTCTGAGCCTGTGCTTCCCTATGTCCTCATGGTGATGTTCATTGCAATGTTTTATCTGTCAAGCCAGAATAACTTTGTCTACACTAACTGGAATAAAATGAGATCTTCTTGTTCTTGGCTTATGACCAGTCTCAGCTGAGGCTTAGAGGATGGAGCAGGGTGGGTGGAGAGTGCAGTGACTTCTTATACTTTATAACTGTGTCTTGACTTCATGCTTTTATGTGTAACCAAAGCAATTTTGACATTTAGATTAAAAGCTACCTACATTAGTTTATAATCTTTTAGACTCCGTGGCCCTCTTTGTTATCAGACAGCTTATACTCTACATCATCAGGATAGCCACTGAAGGTCATAACTCCTTGTATTGAAAAACCTAGTCAATTTCTCCTGTTCTTTTTGTGTTATATAAAATACTGATTGATTTCCTCTCAATCATTAGCAATAGGAGCTTCCTGGACACACAGAAAAATTTGTCTTGTTCTAATTTGTCACTATTTTCAAGAGCATATCAACACAAATCAGAAACTCTTCCTTTTTAAGTGTTGAAAATAAATATGGCCCTTTGTGGTGTTATAAAGCTGGAGTGATATGGACTTAACTAATCAACTTGACCATACAAAGGTCCCTTCTCAAAGGAGGAAATTCTGTTCAAATAGTCAGGAATATGTGTATTTGTAGAGAGACTCAGTCTATAGGATTTACAGTGGGAATATTTGGCCAGCCTAATAGCAATAATTTTCAGGGTTCAGGCTGAGAGTGCAAAGTTTATGAGTTGTCATGGGAGCTCCTGTGAGAAGTCAGACATGGAGAGCTATCCAAAGGAGCACTGTAAACTATTCAACTCAATCACATTATTTTTAAAAGTTTCTTCCACTTTTATCTCTTCTGAAAATAATTTTTAATAAAAAGACAATGACTTAATAATTAAATGCAATTGGAAATTTTATATAGAGGTCTTTATGATTGGCAGAAGTGTGCATTTTTCTTTCCTTCAGTGCCTCATCTCATCTTAGTATAGAAAAGGCTACCTTATTTGATATCATGATACTCCAGATAGACTGAAGCTAGCTTTAAGCTTCTAGTCCTGTGTATCCCGCCACTCAGAAGAGAAGAATTGTAAAATAGAAAATTCATTCATGATCCTTGAGTATCTGGACAATTTTCCTCTTTTCCTTTTCATTCATCTATCTACATGCCTGGCAATGTGCTAATATTTGAGATATCAAAATGGAAAAAAAATGTTTGTCTGGGTTGTCCAGAAGTTCTCTATTCTTTGACCAAGGCTTCCCTTTTCATCCTTGACCTCAAGTTGTCCACAGTTTTCACTTTACTCTTTTTCCAAGTGTTCTGCCCTGGTTTTATGAATTCTGGCTTCCAATACATCATCCTCTGTTGTGTACCTGTCCAAAGTTTAGACATTTTCACAGGGAATACAGTCATCTAGTTATCACTTGCTGATCAGTTAAGCAAAGACAGAGCAGACTGAAGTTATGAATTTAATTATAAAAGGAAACACATAATGCTACTGAAGAGTTAAAGTTTTGGGAAATAATTTAATTGTTAGAAGTAGCTGCTTTCTCATGTCAATGAACAGAGCATGAGGTCTAGTATCATATGATTTGAATTTGAATCCTATGGGCAAGTTGTTATTGTTTTTTTTTTGTGAAGAAGAAATAAGATAATGAATGCTAAGTATACAGTGCATTGTTAGTTATATGGTAAATAATAACATTGCTTGCTTCTATTATTTCCTGACTGGCAATATCATAATCAATCTCCTGCTATTAGGAGTATCTTGCTCAGGGTGGACTTACGGGACAACGTAGGTGGTTTGATGAGGAAGACAATTGAAGTAACATCACAAATATCCTCCCACAAGTCGACAATATCTTGAAATTCTAATGACTGTGTTAAAGCTTGGATCTGAAATGTTCCTCAAGCAGGTGTGTTGAAGGCTTGGTTGAAAGCTATGGGGAGGTGGTGAAAACCTTAGGAGATGGGATCTAGCAGGAGGAGGAAGTATTTCACTGGGGGCATGTCCTGGAAGGGTATATCTTGCCCCTGGCCTGTTTCTTTCTCTCTCTCTGTCTCATTATTTTTTATGTTTTTGATGTAGATACTCATTGCTGTAAACTTCCTTCTCATACTGCTTTTGCTATATTCCATAGGTTTGGGTATGTTGTATTTCTAATTTTCTTTATTTCAACAAATTTTTAAATTTCTTTCTTTCTTTTTTTTTTTCTCTCTGCTTCCAGCCACCATGAGGTACGTAGTTTTGCTCCATCATGCACTCTTCATGATGTTCTGCCTCGTCACAGGTCTAAGGCAATGGTACCAGCTGACTATGAACTGAAACCTTGATATCATGAGCTGAAGTAAACCTTTCCTTCTTTTAATGTGTTTACCTCAGATATTTTGTCACAGTGACAGAAATATGATTAACATACTGAGTTTTAATAAATTATTAACTCCAAATTAAAACTTTCCTCATTTGGTATTCTAGTCATTAATGTCCATATATGCTGAGGGAAAAGAAGACTGGCTTTTAAACCAAGTAATCTTCTCTACCTTCCTCTGGCATAATTGACAAGATCACTGTGGGCCTCAGAGAAAAAAACTCCAAAAGGCACTGAAGGCAAACCACTTTTTTCACAAACTTATGAAAAACTGAGTATTTTTTCCTCTGCTTTTTCATATTGTAAGCATGAGGTCCAACCCAGAAAACCAAGAACATCAACTAAAGCACACCAATAAGATATATTTTTATTTCCCCAATGTGGATGAAACTTGATGCTTGTCTTTCACCTGGATCAAAGACTCTAGTTGAAAATCTGAAACACTGACACTACAAGAGAAAGGTAGGGAAAAACCTGTCAAGATATTACTTTCTACAGAGAACTCCAAAGACAGGGAAACAAAAGGAAAAATTGACATATGGAGTTGTATCAAGCTTAAAAAGTGAAGATACGGGTATAGAATGGAAGAAAATATTTACCAGTTATTTATATGATGTGGGGTTAATATCCAGAACATAGAAAGAACTAAAACACTAATGAAATTAATAATAAATTTTAATTGCCAACTAAAACTGGGCAAGTGATCTGTATAAACACTTCCCAAAAGAAGGAATGCAAATGGCCAAAAAAATACATGAAAATGCTCAATATCACTAGTCATCAGGAAAGTACTAGACAATATCACAAACAGATACCATCTCATACTAGTAGAATGGCTATAATCAAATTAAAAAATTAAAATATTGACAAGAGTGTGAGGAGAAAAGAATTCTCATATGCTACTGGTGAGAACATAAATTACCACAGCCACCGTGAGAAACAGTATGGAGGTTCCTCAAATATCTAGAAATAGAACTGTCACATTATCTAGCCATCCCACTCCTGGGCATATATCCTGAGGAAATGAAATCAGCATACAAAAGAGATACCTGCATACTTGTGTTATTGAAAGGCTGTTGATAGCAGCTGTTATTAAATCAGCCTAGGTGTCTATCAATAGATGAATGGATAAAGAAATTATAATAATATATATTTATATTATTAACACTCCATTATCAGTAATAAAGAAGAATGAAATCCTGTCATGTGCAGCAAAATGGATGGATGTGGGATATATCACGCTAAGTCAAATAAGCCAGAGATGATAAAATGCTACATGTTCTCTCTGATATGTAAAATCTAAAATACACACACACACACACACACACACACACACACACACACACATTCATTAAAAAAAATTAGTAGACCTGAAAGTAGAAGAGTGATTACCAGGGACTAGAAAAGGGCACAAGGAGCTAGTGATGGTAGAAGCCAGGTAGATGGACATGACCAGTGCACATGTGTGCTTTATGGCAGTATCACCGCAGATCTCCTTAATTTATTCAAATTATCTGTGTTTTAATAAATTTTCAAAATCAAATAATTTTTAAAAGGACATGTTCCAGGATATTCTTCAGAGATGAGAAGAAAAATATAATGCTAAATTGAGCTTTGAGATCCAGAAAGAATAAGGAGCTATGAAAATCAAATTATGAAACATATACAAATCTAAATGTATATGATTGCATGATGCAATAGTAATAATAAGAATGGATTTCAAATACGAAGAGAATTAAAATATAAAAGAAAAATGGCATATAATATAGGGGCTAGGAACTTGAATTATAATATTCCAAGTTTCCTACGTTGTTCAAAAGATGGTGAAAGTATCAGATGTTGATATGTCAAGCATGCACATTGTAATTTTTAGGATAAGCACAGAGAAAATATTGAAAATTCATCACTAATGGGGCAGGGTGGGGAGAATGGAAGAATAAAATATTACCAATGATTGGAGTAATTAGAACACTTGTGCACTCAAGCAGAACACAAATTGTGAAGCCACTGTGGTCAACAGTGTGTTCATTCCTCAAAAATTAAAAAATAGAATTAAGATAGGATCCAACAATTTTACTCTTGCATACATAATCATAAGGATTGAAAGCAGGGTCTTAGTGATATTTGTACACCCTTATTTATTGCAGCTGTTTAAAATATTTAAAATTTGGAATTAACCTATGTGTTCATTAGTAGAGATTTGATTAAGAAAATATGGTGTGTATGTATCACACAATATTATTTTGCTTTTTAAAAGGAATTATCTGACATAAGCCACAACATGGGGATGAACCCACAGGTCATTATGCCAAGTGAAATAATTCAATCACCAAAAGGACAAATACTATGTAAACTGATTTGTGTTAGAAACCTGGAGTAATCAAAATTATAGACACATAAGTGGCTTCTAGGACCAGGAGTGAGAAGGGCAAGGTATTTATTATTTAATAATTACAGAAATTAAGTTTTTCAAGATGGAAGAGCTCTGGAGCTGGTTAATGGTAATGGGTGCCTCACTATGTGAATATATCTTAAATCAATGAACTATAGACATATAAATGGGTAATAAAGTAAATTTTACCACAATAAAAATATTTAAGGACCAATAAATCTCCATAATTTTAATGAAAATAAAGTATGAAAGGAAAAAATAGAATAGAAGAGGTAAAACAGAAAAATTAGTTAAATGTTTCAACTATGAATATCAGTAATTACATTGTATAAAAGCCATTAAGGTATCAATTAAAATATTTTCAGATGTCTGAAAACTCAAAGATATGCTATTTAAAAGAGGCATATTATTTAAGACATTATTCGAGTCTGATATTTCTGAGAGAGAGAACACAGAGTATATTATTGGAGTACAATGTAGTTGAGCAAGAAATCAGTCTCTGAAAGGTAACAAGAAAGTCCCTATGTTACTTGGAAAATAAGAAGCATACTTCCAAGTAATCCATGAGTCAAAAAAAAAGTGAAAATTAGAAAATATATAAATAAATGATAAAATGGTATACATCAAAACTTGTGAGGTATAGCAAATTCATGTTTAGAGAGAAATTGAGTCTGAAATAGAGATATCAGAAAAGAAGAATAACTAAAAATCAATGCAGTAAATGTCAATCTCAAAAAATTGAAGTCAACAAATTAATACCAGTGATAGTAGAAGTCAGTAAAAGTAAATAATGTAATAGAATTCATTCATAAGATTGTGATCAAGAAAGACAAAACTCTAATCGTTTATAAAACAGAAAAATTTGAAAAGGCTAATAGATAAACATTTAATAAGAATGACCAAGAAAATAAGAAGGCACAGATATCCACATAGTACATGAGGAAAGTGGCATTATTACAGACCTTTTAGAAATTAAATATATATATATCAAAAGATAATATTTTGAACAAATATATAGTGATAAATTTGAAAATTTAGTTAAGATCAATAAACTCATTAAAAATAAAATCTTACCAAAACTGATGCAAGAAGAAATAAGAAATGTGAATGGAAAGAAGGCTATGAATATGAAAGATGAATACAAAATAAAAACTGAATTTTCAATGTCTCTGTCTGTGACAGATATTGAATACTGATTTTAAAAAGATAAATCCAAACAATCAAGGAAAACTGAATCTTTCCCCCAAGAGAACTTCCAACATACTGCACATCTGTGATAAGTTCTAGCAAATATCTTATGAACCTACATATTAATTTAGATCAATTCTATTGGAATATAAACAAGAATATTTTTTAACTTGTTTTGTGAAGTCTAACATTGATTCTTAAACATCATAAGAACATTATGAGTAAGAAAATTTATAGGCCAGTCTTATTCATGAACATGGCTATAGAAACCCATTATAAGGTACAAACATGATTCACTCAAGTGGATCACATAATGGTGGGGACATAATCCATGGCAAGCATTGTTTAGGTGATTTTGTCCTTTTGTGAATACCATAGCGTATGCTCACACAAACCAAGATAGCTATACTGTCACTATGTATGGAGTCTCATGACAGTCATTGACCAAATTATCATCATGCATCTCATGTCTGTATTAGCAAACTGAATATAGCAACATTCAAAAGGGATGCTACATCATGATTGGTATGTTGATTCTAGAACTGAAAAATGTATTTATCATTTAAAAAATCAGTGGATTTCAAAAATTAACACAAGAGAACAATCATATGGTCATCTCAAAAGTTTGTGCTACAATTCAGTTCCTATCTGTGAACAAAAGTCTTATGAAACTCTGAGTAGAAGGGATTCTTAATTTGGGAATCCATAAAACACCCAGAAATAGGATACTTAATGAGAAAAGCTGAAGAGATTTCTTTTGACTTGGCAAATGGAACTGTAAGGTTGAACATTCACTGTTTCTTTTCACTGTTGTCTTCAAGAGTCAACAGATACAGTGAGCCAAGAACAGAGGAGCTATAAGAATTGAAAGACCTGTTATTGCATTTCAGATCATGTGATTTAAATACAATTCTGATTTATTACATGCATAATAAATCACGAAGCATTTATGGATAAATTGTTAGAATTATAATTATATTTAGCAAGGCTGCTGAATGAGAGTTTGCTTAAAAAAACATACTTGTATTCATATATACTATATATTGTAGAGGTTGAAATAAGCTTCAAAGACAAGTGTTACCTAAGACACCAGTCCAAATCCAAAAGCTTAGAATGAGAAATGGAATTAGTCTTAATCCAACTGAATCTGTGGAAGGATTTTTATCCCAAATGTTTAAATTTTTCTTAACTTTTTTCTTTCACAGTCATTTTCCCCCAGCAGAATTCTACAAGTATAGTGGTAGTTATTTGAAGAAAAGAAACTTTTTTTTCCATCTGAGCCTATAAATATCTGTGTAACTTCTTCCAAGATAACAATGACCAACAAAGCCTCATGCTATGAAAACCATCATCAATAGCTAAATATTGTTTGTGCCACTTTTCCCCAAGTCTTTTTACTGGATGTTTTCTTCTCTAGTATCAGTGTCTCCTCATGAGCACCCTCTCTCTTTCCAAGTCTTCCCTGTGGTGAATCCAAATGTTGTTTATCAGACAAGAGTAATTCAACCCACTAAAATACATCCCTGCCAATGGGATTCACACTATGAACCCCAACCCCCTCTGACTAATGACATACGCAATTTGTTCTCAATCTGCGTCATGAAGATCTGTAGGCAGATGTAGGTGGTACCTCACAGATGCAAACTTTTTATTTTTATTTTTGGCTTTTTCCTTTGTTATTTGGATATGATGGTAGGAAAACAATCATCCATTAGTTCCAAAGTGTTCATACTGAGAATCGTCTGTCCTGGCCACCCCCAACCTGGTCCTGCCAGCGCTTTCTGCCAGATCTTGGGAGAGAAAACAAACCCTAGGAACCTTCCATTCTACAGCTCATTTTAGTCCACACTGGTTTCTGTGGCTGGACCATGCTTGCCCACTACACATTTTTAAGCATAGGAAGGCAAACACAGTTTGAGTGGAATGTGGGCCTGTGAACCTTATATTTGTTTCCACTCTCATATCAGCTAAATATGTGGTTGATATTTTCTTTTAACTTTCAAGTGTCTTAAAATTGATTTCTACAACTCAGAAAATGTGAGCATGTTTTAATCACCTAGCAATTCTCTGCAGGTTTAGCAGACGTGAGGGATAGGAGAAAAGAAAATGGGAATATAATTACAACACAGAATTTCTTTTTAAAAATCTATTTTCAAGCCAGGAAGAAGAGCAGAAATGTTCCTGAATTTGGAATTTCAAAAGATCTGAGATCAGTAAAATTTGAAGCTAAACAAAAATAAAAACCTATTTTATTCCCTATTGATTTTGTTAAGTTGTCAGGTCCAGGGTAAATTTCATGAAAATTTGGAGAATTTTTTTTTAAGTGGGATATTTCAGGTGTTTCTTTAAAAAGCTGATTCATACTAGTTCAAATAAAAGATTTTTGAAAGAAAAAGATGTTCTTAACATGTGAACAGGATCCTTTCAGGAATCAAAACTGTGATGCCTGAGGAGGATCTAAAGTTGGCAGAATTTTGTCTAGGAAAGGAACATTGAATTTTGAGAATATTGGAAGGCATGTGCTTTATAAAGAAATATTTCACCACATGGTTAAATCACTTGTTTAATGACCAATGTGATTCTGCAACCTGAATACTCAGAAAATTGAGATATTGTATCCCATGTGATTCAAATGTATGATATGTCAAGGTCATTGTATTGTCATGTGTATTTATTTATAAATAAATAAATCAAAATTTTCCCACCTCTTCTAAACAATGTACATTTTGATCCCTATTTTCAGAATAAATATTGCTTTACTTTCAGGAGTACTGGTTTTAGTTTTTGTTCAAAAAATGTCATATTATAATTGTACATTTATTGAGTGGGTTCACTATATTACATCAGAAGGGCCATTTTCAGTAAAGAGGAAAAATTTACATCTAGTGATCGATTGTATTATATTGATAAAGCCTGGCATAAATCCCAGGTGTGGTGCTCTTAGTGGATAAGCAAGGATAGCCAGTTATTCTGGGTCCTTGCCTTTTCATTGTGATAGTCTTCTGATGTGGAGTATTGCCAAAATCACCACACTATTCTCTAGGAGTCCCTCAATTTCTGCAAAACACCGAGTTATTATTGAAGTATCTTGATTTGTTAGCATTAAGTCAAGTTCCTGCTTCATTGTTAAAGAGGGGGAGTATGGGAATATTAGATGAACTCTACATAGGACAAAGGGGAGGGAAGGGAATGGAGGGGGCACGGGTGTAAAAAAGATGGTGGAATGAGATGGACATCATTACCCTAAGTCCATGTATGAAGACACGAATGGTTTGAATATACTTTTATACAACCAGAGATACAAAAAATTGTGCTCTATATGTGTAATATGAATTGTAATGCATTCTGCTGTCATATATAATAAATTAGAATAAAAATTTTAAAAATTAAAAATTAAAAACAAATGACTTCCAAAAGGCTTTCTTATTCACCGTTCTCTTTCATTTCCTTTCTTGAGCTTTGGTCTTCAAAACCTTATGAAACATTGAATATGGGTAATAAAAAATGTGCCACAATGCTCCAATACATGATATTTTAGTTCTATTTTAAAGCTAAACTTGTTTATGCAGCATAGTGCATCATGTATTTTTTCAAGACTTAAATTTAATGATCCACTAGAAATTCATGCTAAATATTTGGAATTTTAAAGCCCTTCGGCAAATAGTCACCTGCCCTTTGCCCAGATGTATGGTTTTACTGAGGAATTAGAGTCATATAGTATGCAAGCATAGAGCCTTCCCATATTCCCTTACATAGCTATGAGCTCTGGTGATGCTTTTGACTTTCAAACCCAGAGGTGAGTTGCCCTGCTCAGCCACTTGTATTGGAACCACCCAACCCAGAAATCAGCTGAGATGGAATCCCATTGACCCATTATACATGCAGATCATTCCACCTGATAACACTTTGTAACCACTGCATCTGCTGGCCTCACAGCCAAACTGTCTCTTCACCCTGCCCATCTCTCACACTACCCAGGACTCTGCCCTCCACGTTTTCTAAGCATAAGGCAGATGTCAGTGTCTTTGCTCATCTAAGTTCCCAAATTCTCTGGGTCATGTTCTAAACTGTCCTAACATCTTATTGCCTCTCTCATGTCTGGTTCTCTGAGATAGCCATGGCTTAGCAAACATCCAGCAGAAAGCTAAATGCCTAAATGGCAGGTGCTGCAGTCTTTGGTTGTGGGTGAGAGTGGTTCATTTCTCTTCTTTACAGTTGGCAAAAGGAAATGAATAGCACATCACTCTGTTTAGATGATCCACTTCAAATACCCTTTCTAATGTATTTTCTATTCTCCTATAGGTAGGAAGTGGGCCATGTGATAGATAAAAATTACTAGTTTTTGTCATATTTTAGTTAAGTTTAGCATAGGTGATTCTGGCATTCTTCTCCACTCCCACAGGAGATGAATGTACTTATTCCCTACTATTTTAAAAATTAGAGCTTTAGCAGAATTTTCAACATAATGGGGCAAGATCATCTTCCTGCATTACTTTATGGAATAGTCAGCATATTGTTGAAAGTTTTGGTTAGCAATTTTAATGTCTTTTGAAAAAGTTGAACATTCTTACTATGCAATAACTTTCTATGCACATGTTTTTGATTAAATTTCTGCACATTCAATCCCATGAAGTAGCTAAATGCATATGAAAAGAAATCATGAAGTAATCTTTTCCATTTTCCCGTTCTACATGTCCTTCCCTTTGCCAGGAGATACAACTTGCCTCCTAATGCCTATTAATTTGAGTTGAACTGCTAGTTCACAAAGATCTTGAGACTAGGTATCTAAACACCCTACAGAGGGTGAAGGGTGTGACTGTGTGGGCTCCTGTTATTAGGTTCTCATTTGATTAAAAAATTTTTTTTAGTGGACTTGTAGCAAGAAAGTGCTGACAGTGGTAACTTATGGAGTCAAAAAAAAAAAAAAAAAAAAAAAAAAACCAGAAGAGCAGCTCAGCCAGATTCTCTGGCAAAGCTGAAGTTCAACTACCAGAAGCAGAAATAAAGGCAGGAGTCACTGACCCAGAAGACTGAGGCTCAGTACATACAAAAGGAGGGAATAAATTGGGAATAAGTAAGAGAAGGTTCATGATAAATGCCTTAAAACCTGGTGGATATTTAAGGTGTGCTTTAAGGATCTGTGGTGTATATATGCATTTGTGTTGGCCTAATTTAAAGAGCCAGAGCTAACCAGGATGAAAATAGATAAATTTTTCTTATTTAAATGTCTTTTTTTTTTGGTGGGAACTAAAGATGTCTATGAGAATGAAATTTCAAGGCTGCTTGTATTTCTCCAAGGATATTAGGCTATATGTTAAACTCCTGGCAAGTTCTTATTTCTTATTTATGGTAACACAAGCCAATCTATTTTAAACATATGAAGCTCCTTGGGAAAACAACAATAACATATACAATATGGTAAACCTCAGTGGGTCCAGAAGGCAGATTTTAGTCCACAGTCTGAAACCAAATTGTGAGCCAGGGAGTAAATGAAAAAGCCCTCTAAATGATAAATGACAGTCCAGAGCTTACTCAAGAGGTTAGGTTGGCACAATTTCAAAACCTTACCCAAACAACTGTATATAGAATAAGGGAGCAGATGAGAAGCAGTAGCATAGTAACATCAATGAGAAATGACAGCTGATTTAGAGCAAGGACAGAGGACTCTATGAAAAAAAGAAGCACATTAGGAATAATTTACTCAGGGAAAGGGACTCTACATGCCTTGTGAATTCCTTAGGAATTATTTCATTATAAACAGTTCAGCAATTAATATTCAAAATGATAAACCTGAATTGGCATTATTGAAGTTTAAATAATTATCTTTAAAAGATGATTTTCTAAAAGTGACATTAAGAGTCTGCTTTGTTTTTTGTTTTTTGGTTTTTTTTTGGTGGGAGGGCAGAGAAATCTATGCTACACAGTTGATTTTCCTTTTAATACTAGATATATTATATTTTGATGTTTGCAGTCCAGATAGTATACTTGAATCCTCTTGAATTTCATTCTAAACAACATGAATTTGGATGGAAAATGATTGGTGTTCCAGGAATGTGCAAAGTGGTTGACTTAGACTATTTCTTCCCCATTCTTATGAAGAAATATGGTGCCCAGTAGCTGAGTTTGGAGTGATTTTCTAGAGTGGACAGGGTCTGGGCTGCTTATCCACTGCCAGCTACAGGGTTGTATCCCTTATCTGTGAAACCTTTAGGACTGAATTTCCATTACCAATCAGTGATGAGTATTTGCTGAATCTTGTAGTACATGTCTTCATCTCTATGCACTGCCAAGGTTATGGAAGGAAAGGTGAGAAATTGTCTTAGGAGAGGACAATGGAGTCAGAAAGAGATTATCTCAGGTATCAGTTTGCTCAGAGGAGCAGCTAATGTAGGGGTCCACTGAAATTACTGCAGATGCAGCTTAGATTCTCCTGCTTACTAGAGGAAGATCTAGAATCAGAGTTCTAACAGAGGGAGAGGAACAGAGGGAGAGAGGGAGAGAGAGAGAGAGAGAAGGAAAGGGGGAGAGAGGGGGAGAGAGGGGGAGAGAGAGAGACTGATTTTTTAAAATCTTTTAGCTTTGGCTGCAAATGAATTCACAACTCAATTTGGTGCTCAGATTTTGAATCCAGCTTCTGCCACATTCTTTTTATTGTAACTCTTTAACATTATTCAAAATTACTTAATTTTTATCCCTTTATATAATTTCTTTTATAGCAAAATTTGATGAAAATTAACTTGAGTCATTCCATAGTCTTGTTAAAAGAGAAAGAAAAAAGCTAGGAAAACCCCAAAAGAAAAAAAAATTGAAAAAAGGGTGAATGTTTCAGAAAACACAGGGATTATGATTGTGAACAACAATATTTAACATGGAGAAGGAAATTCAAAGTTTCTTTTTTTTAATATTTATTTTTTAGTTTTTGGCGGACACAACATCTTTGTATGTGGTGCTGAGGATCGAACCCGAGCTGCATGCATGCCAGGCGAGCGCGCTACTGCTTGAGCCACATCCCCAGCCCAATTCAAAGTTTCTTGTATGTGTTTTAACAAATCTCAGAAAGCACTTGGGCCATTCCTGTTTAAGCACAGATTGGACTGGGTCATAACATTCAATCCATTGCATGCACTGTGGCTTGCCTACAGTGATACTGCCTTAAACTTGGCACCCTCGTTCTATCACTCATCACTGACACAGTCTCCAGTGAAATATAGGTTGACAAAATTTCATTAAGTTTCTTTCTGACTCCATTTGGATATGATTCTTTGTATATTGTATAATCATGGCAGAGTTTCTCCCTCCCACTATTACTCCCTCCTCTCCTCCTTCCTCCTACAAAAGAAAAAGAAAATTATCTTGGCCCATGTACAGTCTTACACTAGGAGTGTGGTATGTCATATTTGTTCTGGTATTCAGTTATTGAGGAATTTCAGAATTATGATTAGGGTGATTTATCATGGGTACCGTAGGAACTAGATTTAAGAGTCAGTGTTGTTTAGAATGAAATTCAAGATACAAGATATGACTAAAAATAAGGAAAACTAATATGAACACAAATGATAAAGTGAGCCATTAAAGAAATAATTTCAGTAAACTCTAGGCCACTGTGGTATAATAATAGTAATTATTATTATTATTGTTATTATTCTCCTATGATCTGAAAAAATAGTGTTTCTCACTTCTACCATCTCTTTAGTTAGGCATTTTCAACATGATTATTTCAATCAAGGAATGGAATATCTGTGCATTGTAAAATAAAAGATATTTATAAAATAAAATTGGACATGTATAAAGGAGGTTATACTGTTTTACCTTTTTGTTCTTAACCTGAATAGTGCAGTGTCTAATTCCTTTTTTATCATTCTTTCAGGAATCTATTTCTTGTATTTTATATCATTTCTGTTATTATTATTATCTGGATTATCTCAATCCACTCTTTATATAAATTTTAATCATTTCAATAGGAATTGCTAAGTTATATAAAATACAAATCTCAAGGAAGTCAAGAATGTTCAGCATCACATTCTACTCTTCCACGTCCTGCTCCTAACTTAATTAACTATTCCCATATATACTTGATTATATCTAGTGAAAGTAATTTTTTCATAAAATGTATGTATAAGTACTTTCAAATTTGGCTTTGAGTTTTGGAAACAGAAGAACAATTAAAATCTGCAATTTAGGTAAGGAGTAGGCAAGGGTTGATGGACATTTGTCGAGTGGGTACAGATGTACTATGTCTCTAGCCAAGGAATTATATAACTTAATGGTCACACTTCTACTTTTAAGTTTGCCAGAATTTCTTTAAATTTCACTCTCAGATTAAAGGAGATAAGGCACCCAGAAATGGGATAGAGACAATGTAAGCAGTAGATTCCCACTTTACCTAACCTCATCTGTGGCTGAGCTTCTGCACTTGAACAAAACTGGTGCTCTTTTTCTCTTTTCCTTTAGACTGATTTCCTTCTCAGAAGGCTCATGTGCTTTTCTTATAAAGTACCAAAAGAAGACTTTAATCTGCCCTGTAGTCATCCCCAATTTCGATGCACCAGAATCATTGTGTGAATGTAGTTTAGTGCAGGTTGAGAATGAAACTATACAAATGCATCCCCTCTGTAATTAAGACTGACTTGATTTTTGCCCAATTCCTTTGGAAATTTGATATATGTATTCACTGTCATATTTCAGGTATTTTTGTGCATGTTATTCAGTATAAGTCAGTAAAGATATTTATATTGAAAATCCCTAAATAGGTCTATGTTATTGATACCAATTATTAGAGGAAGAATGCATAGGCTCATCTACATTTTGTAGTTTTGAAAGATATCTTGGATGTGTCAGGATATTCAGGATTTTTTTCCTTCTATGACAATATTTTAATTGAGTATGGAAACCAAAAAGTGGTGATTACCCAGAGAAGGGCCTATGTACAATTATGTAACTATTTCTTAGTTTTATAAGATTTTGGCACTTACTGGGTATTTATGAAAAGATATTGTAAAATGCATTTATATTTTTCTGAATTGCCAGGAAAATAAACTCCAGATACTTGACAAAGTCAAATAAAATTCTGTATCTTTCATTTGTATAAGAACAACTAGATCCATAATGCTATCATAGATGATTAAATTATTTAGATAGGACTTATTTTACTTCAAAGCTATTCTTTGTGTTTTTCTAGTGTACTGTTTTAAGATATTTATAAATTAACTTTATATTTTCCTCATTAAAATCATGACATGTATCTATGTTCATGCATATACTAGTCTTTGAATATAGCACAAAAACTGGATAGTGGTAGTTTGCCTTTTTATGTATTCTATAATAATTGAAAGAGCACATTAACCTTAGAATGTGAAGGAGAATAAAATCAAGGCTCAGTAATTTGCACAGAGGTTGTACTGCATTAATATGTATCTTGTGTAAGTAGTCATCATGAAAAAGAGATGGAAAAATCTGACCAAGAGTTTAAAACTACAAATTATACACAAAATGTGAGCTAAATTAATTAGAGAATTAATTAAGAAACGTAAGTTTAAAAACCTAGTTGATATTGTACCACATTGGGTAATCAGATTCATTTTCCTAAAGTTGTTAAATATAATTTGTCTTGTAATGCTACCCTTCGGTAAATTGTTACAACACTGTATGATATATGTAACTTATTAACAGTTTCATTAATTGCTATTAGAGGAAAGAAGCTATGAAAGCTGGTACACATAGGAACAAATGTTGAGGCAGATGGTTGAAATTAGTGAAACGTGATTAGTTGCTGAACCAGTTTACTTAATTAGCTTTCTACATCAGAATAGTTAAAATAAATGTGTCATGTTGTTTTTAGGAAATTGAAATTCATGGGATAATCATCACATATATTTTAAAAAATAACAAGACAAAGAGCAAAGAACTATGGACTCTGGCCCCTGGTCATTAGTTTTGTTCTGAGAGCCTGTTGAAGTGTTCAATGGAAATTTCACCATTAGGAAATAGCCAACAGCACTGACATCTCTCCTTTGCCTGCAACAGGGAAAGCAGAGGAGAGGAGCACGTGGGAATTGGCCACTGCCCTCAAAATTTCCTTGATGTGGTTATTTCTTAGTAAACAATTTTCAAAGGAGTTGAAATGGATTTTTGCAATACAACTTGCAAAACTTTTCAGTGAGATTCTAGAAAATTCCAAGGCTTGTAATAATTTTAAGGCTCAGGTCACTCCTGACTGACTATATTAGTGAGAATGAGAGTAGAAAACTCAATTTTTAAGGTGCTTATCCCCAATCACTTCTTATAGCTTTGAGTTTGGCACCCATACCCAGAGCCTTAAAAACAAATAGATACAATTGAGATTTTTATAAATTCATGGTTCATGTATTGGAGAAAATCTAATTTGAAATTGTTTAACTGAATTTTCCAAATTTGGTATATTTTGCGGTTTTTACTTTCTGAGGTCTGCATAGAATTGGGAGAATTTATTCTTCCTTCCCACAGGAATGTTTTTCTATGTTTGCTTTTTAGGACAAACTTTTAAACTTTACATTAGAAGTAGAGAATTGGGCTATCAGCATATAAATGTTTCCAATGATATAGTTTTCAACCATTTTTTTCAAACATAAGTGAGCTTTGGTGGACCATATGTTCAACCAAATGAATCTACATGATAACCATACATACAATTTTGAACACTTATCCTTTCCCCTGTTGGGATGTTCTGATAGTGTTACTTTTTCATTGTTTAATTTAGGAATTATGGAGTTGCTGCCACTGGAGTTTACCTTTGTGACACTTCCTGTCAGCATGCTTGACCTTAGGAAAGCAGATTGGAATTAGACTGTTTGATTCATAATGTATTGATACACATCATTCCAAGAACTTATGGACATTCCAAGGTTTCATGAAATGTTTGTGTTACAAATGCTTAAAAAATGTTCTATGATACAACACTAAAAATGAAAATATAAGAATATTATTTATATACCTATAGCATGATTTTTAAAAATAAAATATTGTTAATTTGCTAAGCTCTTATATAGTAACACATTGCCATGGGTTTTTAAAGTGTCTCACAAAAGTCCATGAGTTAAAGGTTCTTTGCCAAGTTACTGAGAGTGGTCAAAATTGAAGAGGTGGGGCCAAGTGAGAGGACTTTAGGTCTCTGGAGGCATGCACTCAAAGGGATTTATGAGACTTTTATTTCTTTTCTCTCTCTCTCTCTTTTTTTTTTTTTTTTTTTTTTTGCCATAAGGTGAGCATCTTTGCTCTGCCTTGCACTTCTGCAATAATGTGTACCACATGACCCAAGAAAACAGGGACAATAGATCATGGACGTAAACCCCTAAAACTGTGAGCCAAAATAAACCTTTTCAATTTATAAATAAATTATCTTAAGTGTTTGTTAATGTGATAAAAGCTGACTGACACATAAATAAATAATATTTATTATAGAAAGAAAAGGTCCATATTTTATGTTTATTTTGATGGAAACTATAATATAAAATATATTTAATTCCTGTTCAGTTACATTCCTATTTGTGTGCTTTTATTCAGCAAAGAAAACAATGCACATTTTAAACTTATTTAAGATTATTATCATAATTTATCTGAACTATAATACTTTTTATAAAAGAGAGAAAAGTGATAAGGACAATGTTAGCTTGCTAGAACTTATAAATTAAATCCAGAAGGGTTAAGGATAATCACTCAAAAATAAAGATGAAAATATATTATATACTATTAATCAATGGTATTATTATTTTTTATATTAAGCAATATAGGCATAGTGCTAAGCAAAATTTGAAGTCAACATAGCTATTATGTTTGTGCTTTATAATGTACCTTGGTGACCTAGACTCTTAGTTTAAGAAAGATTAACTTACTCTCACTAAATTGTTAGCTATATTCATTACACATCCATCTTATCCTATGCATTAAATTTGAGATGCATTAAAAGAAGAGGTATGGCATCATTACTTATCTTTCTAGTCATTGAAAAATAAATAAATAAAATGACAGCTATCCAATGACTATGTCTTGATTCAAATTGTTTTAACCCTGAATGTTGGGAGTAATAAGAAACATTTTTTCTCCTTTGGATATGAAAAGCTCTTATACTAACAACAAGAAATATAGCTAATCTATAATCATAATTTATTTATGTACATCAGATAGCAGGTTTTAATGCAACTAGGACCACTGACTTCCAAACAAATGACATACGTCTCTAAGGAGAAATCACATTAAATTAGCCCTTGGCAGAGCACAATAGAAAAAGGTGGCAGCCATGAAATCAGTATTTTGGTCACCTTTTCATCACTGTGTCCAAAACACCTGACAAGAACAATTTAAAGGCAGACATTTTTAGTTTTGCTCATGGTTTGAGACGTTTGGTTCATGTTCAGCAGAATCCATTGCTCTAGGTCCAAGGTGAGGAGGAATGTCAAGGCAGAATGGTGAGAAAGAGGATAGCAGCTCAGAACATGAGATCCAGGGAGCAGAGAGACAGCTCCATTCACCAGGACTAAAATATAAACCCCAAATGAATGTCTCCAGTAACTTATTTCCTCTAGCCACACCCTACCTGCCTACAATTACCACCTAGTGAATCCATGTCATCAGATTAATCCATTAATTAAGTCACATCTTTCATAATCTAATCATTCCACCTCTGAAAAATCCTTGCATTTTCTCACACATGAGCTTTTGGGGAATACCTCATATCTAAACGATAATTTTTCACCCTAATCCCCCCCAAAGCTCATGTCCGTCTCACAATGCAAAATACATTTAGTCAATTTTGAAAAGTTTCCATAGTCTTAAAAGTTCCAGCATTACTTAAAATCCAATTCCAAAATCTCATCTAAGACTCAAAGCAAACTCAGCTGTGAGAGTAAAGATAAAACAAGTTACATGTATCCAATATATAGAGAACAAACATTTTCAATCCACAAGGGAGAAATAGGGGCACAGAAAGAAAGGATGGGACCAAAGAAAGACAGAAATACAGATGAGCAAATAAGTCCTGTAACTCCACATCTAGCATCTGGGGTACATGATACCATACTGTTTTCCTCAAAGGCTTGTGTAGCTCTGCCCCATGAACTTGCTTGTTTCAGCTCACATGACTACTCTTGTCTTATTTTTGCTCAATTCTTGAAACTTTCCTCAGCAGACATTCCATGATACTGACATCTCTTAATCTCTAGGGTCTCCACTGCAGCTTTGACTTTCTTCTCACATATTCATGCATAATCCTCTTATAAAGAGATTACCCTATTATACTTTGGGTGCTCTTCCTGATCTTCCTTTGAAATCTTGGTAGAACCTCCATGACCCCCTAACTCCAGCCTCCTGCATTTTTGCAGAACTAATACCACATGTTTGCCACCAAGGTTTACCACCACTCAAACAGAAGCAGTAGCCAAGCCTTCCGGGACTACAGCTGCAGCAGTCTCTGGGTACCTAGGTGGCTGACCATAGTGATAAAACTTCCTAGTGCCCCCTGCCCTGTGCAAGCAAGTGCCCCCGTTGTCAATTTTCAAAGCAAATTTTACTTGTACCATCTTGAGCATGATTGGGATATAGTCATGCCAATCCCTGAGATGCCTTCTAGGCATTTTTCCTATTGTCTCTGTACAAAGTACTTAGAATCTCTTCAGTGTCTGAATCTTTCTATTTTGCCTTCTGCTCCTGATTATCACAGAAAATTTGGCTTAAAACCACCAACAATATCTAGTCATTCTCTGAATGCTGGGCTGCCTTGAATTTTTTTGCACCAGATTAATTAGTACCTTACTTTTAAATTCAGCATCACAGAAAGTCTTAGGACATGGGGAAAATGTGAACTTTCTCACCAGAACATAGCATGAATGTTCTCTAGTCCAATTTCTAATAGAGTCCTCTGAACTCTCATGAGCCCAGTCTTTACTCTCCGTACTCCTACTGACATTTTTGTTTACTGAGCTCCTAGCAGAATTGTTCATTAAGTTCTGCTTACAACATTCTAAAGCTTTTCCAGTTTGCATCTCTAAACACTTTAACATTTCTCCCTGCTACCCACAAATCATCAAAAAAGGTTTCTGAATTATATGGTCAGATTAGTCACAGTAACAATACTAATCTGACTAATCTGACTAATCTGTGACTAATCTGACTAATCTGTGACTAATCTGACCATATAATTCAGAAATAAAGCATATAAAATAAATAAAGCTAATAAAGCATCTGGCAAGAACAATTTAAATGTGGAAAAGTTTCTTTTAGCTCACTGTTTCATAGGTTCAGTCCATGATCAGTCAAATCCATAGCTCTAGGTCAAAGTTGAGGAAGAAAATTGTCTTACACATGAGCTTTTGTGTAAACTATAACAATAACTACCTAAGCTATAACAATAAGAATAAAACAAATGTTGGAATGGTTAATTTTATGTGTACAATTGATTTTGTACAATTGATTTTGCCATGGAGTGATATTTGATTAAATCTTACTCTGTCTGTGCTGAAGAGAGTTATTTCTGGATGAGATTAACATTTGAACTGACGGACTGAGTAAAGTGATTACCCTCCCATATATCTGCAAGCCTCATTTAATTGGTGAAAGTTTGAATAGGATAAAATACTTTGTAAGAATTATTTTCCCCATGTGTTTGAGTGTCTTTGAGCTGGAATATTGGTCTTCTCCAGCCTTACACCTTAGACTTGACCTGTCACAGTACCAGAGGTTCTCCTGCATCTAGATCTCTCAGGCTATACAGTCACTTACGCCAATTTCCTACATAAATCTCTCTCTCTTTCTCTGTGTATTTACATACCTTAGTTGTTCTGTTCTTTGGAAAATTCTGCCACTACAAACTGAAAAGTTAACAAATATTTAAAGGATATGGGCCAGCCTGATATTTAGAACCCTTAGAAGTCTTATATAAAGAAAAGCCCGTAAACACTTTCTAGTGCATGAGCCCTAAACTTTTTCATATGAGAGAAAAGGTTGTCATGCTAAGTGAAATAAGCCATTCCCCCACAGTCAAAGGTGGAATATTTTTCCTTAAATTCAGAAAATAATCCAAAATAAGGGGAGGGGGGATAAGAAAAGAATAGAAGAAGGATCAGTGGAATAGACAAAGGGAAATGAAGGGAAGAGAGAAAGGATGGTGTAGGGAAAGAAAGTAGAATTAATCTGACCTAATTTTCATATATGAATATACCATAGTGAATCTCACCATCATGCACTTTCACAAGAAACTAATAAAAAAAAAACTAAGTAAATAACAGTAAGATCAATAGAGGAAGGGAATAGGGGTAGGAAGGAGAAGATGGAAATGGGACTGAATTAGAATAAATCATATTCCACGCTTTTATAGTTATGTCAACATAATTCTATTGTTATGTATAAATAAAAAGAACCAATTAAAATAAAAGAGAAAGCCAAGCAACCCTCCGTAAACTCTCTCCCCTGATACTAGTTTGCTACCATTGGAACAAAAGAAGAAGAAAAAAGCTTCGTTCACTATGAGTGGAATAAAATACTTATTTGATCCTAGGAGTTTGTGCTGATTTAAAAACCATGAAGATTTGGCTGCCCTGATGAGAGAGGAAGGGATGCTGAGAATGCCAGAACAAGGGATTAAAAAATCCCCCAGCACTGCTGAAAGTCTTGCAGTTAGAAACAAGCTGAAACAAATGTCTATCTCTAAGAAGGAGCAAAGATGTGGAGAACCCATTTCTGTGATAAGCATGCAGGATCTGCTCTAAGGTGAGGTGGAACATAAATATTGATAGAACTTATCAAGCACTCCAGGCCTCATGCTAAGTACAAGGCAGTACCAAGGCCATAGGAAGAAGCTAAAGTCTGTAGTGAACTAAAGGTAATGAGAGCAACAACCCCATTCAACTGAGTTCATTTACTGCCTAGACTCACCCAGTCACTACCTTAACAGACAGGAAAACTGTACCCATTTCCTTTCATAAACTTACTGCACTCTATTGTTTTTACCTACATTGTCTGCATTTAATCTAATAATATACAAAACACCAAACTGTGACAGTAACAAAACATAACACATTCAAAGAGATAAAACAGTTCACAGAGTCAAATGAAGGTGTGATACATATGATGGTGCCTCCTATGGGTGAGCTGGAAGTTGAGCAGCATTGAAAGAGTAGTACATAACTACCAACTTGGATTTATTTCAAGAATGCAAGGTTGGTTGAACATTTAAATAGCAATAGATTTACTTTACAATATTAAAAGAGGAAACTAGAAAAAGACATAACAAATTAATGGTTGTAGAAAAATTTTCAAAGTTAACCCTCAAAAACGAATTTTGTTTCCATATATAGTCTGCATGGCTGAACTATGGGAATAAATTGTGAGAAATTAGTTGCTAGGTGAATTCATTGTGATGTGAACATCACAGAGTGTATTTATACAAATGAAGACAGCTATAACACACTAGGCCAATATAATATTATAGAACTACAATTGTATATGTGATTCATTGTTGACCAAAACGTGATTATTTAATTCATGACTGTTCTAGCAACTAAGAATTGGAAATTGAATTAGAAAAAATGTCACTTATATTAGCAGAAGGAACTATCAAATACTTAGGAATAAAATTTATTACACCAAAAATGACAAAACATTTCTTGGAAAAGTAAAGGAAAATATAAATCACGGGAAAGAAAAACTATATTTATGGATCAGAAGACTCAATATTGATAAAATGCTAATTCTTTCCTAATCAAACTATTAAACTTTCAGCAACCATTTGTGTGTGTGTGTGTGTATGTGTGTGTGTGTAGGGTGGGAGGAGATTGGCATTGTCAAGATAATTCTAAAATCTATGTGGAAATTAAAGTATGTAGATTACCCAGATCAATTTGAAACATACAAAAATTTGGAGGGCTCACATAATGTGCTTAAAAAACCTATTTTAAAGTTACCTTAAATAAAACAGGATAGTAGTGATTTTAGAATATTCATATTGAGCAATGGCACAGAATTGTGCCAAAAATAGACACATGCTCACATGGTCAACTGTTTTTGATAAATGTGCCAAAGTTATTTAATGAAAAATAAATAGTCTTTTTAGCAACCGGTATTAAAATAATTGGCATCTACATGCCAAATAATGAAATTAACACTTCACTTATGGCACATTAAGGAATTGAGTTTACAATAGATTATAAGCCTAAATATGAGATCTAAAACAAAAACCAATAAAAACAAAAACAAGACAAAAAAAAACCTTCTACAGAAAACACAAGAATTTTTTTTCTATCTTAAGTTTGTCAGCAATTTCTTAGGAAACACACAACACACTATCATAAATCATGAAAAAAAGTTGATAAGTTGGACTTTTCAAAATTAAACTGCTTTTTTGGAAAGATATTTATTGAAGAAGTGAAAATTCAAGGTATAGACTTGGAAAATTATTGTAAAACACATCTTTTGAAGGACTTGTATCCAGCTCATGCAATAAAATTTTAAAACTTGATAGTAAAATAACCCATACAAACAAACAAACAAACAAAAAACTTGACATTTCATAAAATAATATAATCACTTAATAAGCTCATGAACAGGAACTGGGTATTATTATTCATTGGGAAAATGCAAATTAAAACCATAATAACATACAGCTATGTATTTATTATCTTATCTAAAATTAAAATAAACATAACAAGTACCCAAATGATATGAAATTAATGTGCATACTATTGCAAAATGGCAAGGCTATTTTAGAAAGCAATTTAATGAAGATCTAGGACAAATAGAAGCATATATCTCTGTAAATATCTGTATGTAAATACAACCATTTTATTCATAACAGCCAAAACCTGGAAATAAAGCAATGTCTATCAGTTGGTGAATAATTACCAAATAGAAAGGTACATCCATTCAAGGGAATACTATTCATCACCCAAAAGAAACACATTGTTAATATGTGCAACACCCTAAATAAATATAAACAAATGGGACTGGGTATGTGGCCCAGTAGTAGAGGGGTTGAGCACTGCAATAAACGAGTAAGTAAATAAATAGCACTATAAAAATATCCTTATAAAATTGTTAAAGTTATAAATTGCAAGGCAGTGATAAAAGGAGAACATCTACATGTTGTCACTTGAGTGAATAAATGAATCTGAAGACTAAGCATCAACAGCTGCTAACATCATCAACTGAGTGTAGACCAGACCTGGTGTACCTTCTGATGACAAAACACGTTTCCACGGACAGGCCTGTCCCATCAGTGAGCTGAGTTTGATCAGGCCTCTGAATCTGGGGTCAACTGAAGGAAATTCAGAGTATTAGAGAGTGTCTTCCATTACTTCATCAGTACAGCAAGTATGATCATAACGATATAAGCATCAGTAAAATCCAAACTACAGGACACTCTAAGATCAATGAGTCAGCTTATTCAACAGATACGTTATAAAGAAAAGAAAGGGATGAAGAGAATAATTTATAGATTAAAGTAGACTGAAAAGATATTTTTAAAATGGTCAAGACTATAGTCTCTTGACACACTTTCATAATTATAGTCATAAAAAAATACAACGAAGTGATTACTATAAAAAGCAGGCTAGTTGTCACCTGCGGAGCAGGAGGAAACTGGTTGAAATGTGCCACAGAAGAGCTTCTGGGGTGGTTTGAAAAATTCTATGACTTTTCCCTGGTGGCAGTTACAAGGGAAATTATCTTAAAAATAAAAATAATTCATTGCTGTGGGTTTTCGTGTCTATGTTTTATTTTATAGTAATAGAGAGAAAAATAGTGTGGAAGGGTAAGGCAGTGCTTTAAAACACTACTAGCTGAAAGAGAAGATTTAAATATAAATTAGTTATTTTTAGTGAGGAGATTACCTTCATTTGGGGGGTAAGTTAAAAAGTTCTTTTCATTCATCCTGTAGAAATAGTTGTTGTGTGCGTACCGAGCAGCTGGGACTTTCCAGGGCCTTTAGCTCTTGTTGAACTTATAGTCAGAAGGTACTTATTTTTTATTAGTTGGGGGTGCCAGGAGATAAACAAAAATCACACAAAATATTTCATCACATAGGATTCTATCTAATAAACTTGTTTTGCAGGTGACATAAAAGCTAAGAAGCTAAAGCAAAATTAAGCAGCTACTGCTGCCCCTTGGGCTGGAGAGACCAGGAGAGAGGCCATAGTTATCAGAACCTAGAATTAGGGATCAAAGATGGTGGCCCTTTCTATTTGGGCTGGAGACAAGGAGATGGAGTAAGCGAGAGAAGAAGGAAAATACCCTGGCTCTTTCCTCCTCTTGTCATTTTAGTCTTCAGAAAATGTATAGTAAATGTATACTAAACCTTTTCTTTCTTTTTATTTACAGTTATATTGGGAGGGAGGGGCATGGCCTCTTGTGACAAAGGCTTGAATAACAGCTGATGGATTTGTCTTTGACATGGACATTAAAATGCACAACCATGCCAGGTACAGGTATGGTGGGGCTCACCTGTAATCCCGGCAGCTCAGGATTACAAGGAGGATCCCAAGCTTAACACCAGACTCAGAAATTTGGTGAAGACCTAAGCAAAGTAGGACCCTGTTTCAAAATTAAAAAAAATAAAAGGGACTGGGAATATGACTCAGTGGTTAAGCACCCATGGGTTCAATCCCTGTTACTATATATATATATATATGTATATATATATATATATATATATATAAACACACACATACACACACATATACACACACACACACAACACACACATACACAATATTAGAAATTGGCTTTTAGAGAGTTTTTATTTATTTTTTCCATTTTGGGTTATATGCTTATGTTAAGCCATCAGTGAACACTTTGCCAGATCCTTAACCCAATATTCCTTTTTTTCACAGATTATAGATCCTAATGGACTGATGACATTTTTATTTTGGCTCTTTGTTGATCACGACTCCAAAAAATGAACAGAAGGACTTATTTGTTAGAAATTCTGGTGAACAGCTTGCTGCAAGTTTAATCAAAACAAGTTTTATTCAGACCAAGCTTGTCACTTTGGCACACAAAGTGACAATAGACAATGACCTTCATGGGGTCTTGGAGGTGAGCCAGAACAAAAGGAGTGTTTATTCTTAGGACTCCTAAAACGTGCTTGTGTTAAGGCTGCATGTTTTGCAGAACTGGTGGAAGAAGAGGTTGATATTTGTGATCTTTAAACTCTTCATTTAAAACTTGTCAATATTTAACATGAAAATTGTATGATTTGCTATTTACAGTGATTCTATTTAAAAGATATTTGCATTATAATCTTATTTTATATTATGATCTTCTAAGTTTAGTAAAAGCATCAGATTAGAACATATTTATTCTAGTAACATTTTGTGTGTGTGCGTGGTGTGGGGTATTGAACCCATGCCTTGTATATGCTAGGCAAGTGCTCTACCACTGAGCTACACCCTAGGGATATACCTCTTCTATATAGTATCATTACCGCCATCTTGTCAATAGTAGAACAAGGGGAAGCTGGATGAGAATGTAAAGACAAAAAAAAAAAAAACCTTTAAATTAGCTTTTTATAACTTGCACTTTGAAATAATTGAAAATTAGAAGTTTCAGAGAAGGACCATAATGACAGTTCTGGTATAAAAACCTGTCAGAAGAGTTAGAAGTATGGAGGACAAACATCATAGGAGAAGAAAGTTGAGGTGATTTCATCCTTTTGAAGTCACTATTATTTTATAGCTGGGAGTAATTTTGCAACCCCCTTCAACCTCCAGGAATAGCCAACAACATCTCGAGAATTTGATTGTTTTTCACAACTACACAGCTGGGGATTTGCTACTGACTTCTAGTGTGTAGAGGGCAGAGATGCTGTTCAACAACCTACATTGCATACAACAGTGGCCCCAAGAAGCATTCAGCACCAAATGCCAAAAAAAACGCAGGAGGTGAGGGGGTGGGGGGCAGGGAGGGTTGTGGCTCAATGGTTAAGTGCTTGCCTAGCATGTGTGAGGCTCTGATTGGATCCTCGGCACCACATTAAAAAAATTACTTAATTTAAAAAATTAATTAAATAAAGGTATTGTGTCCATGTACAACTAAAAATATTTAAAAAAAACTCTTGGTTTACAGCCTCTGATAATTTACTTATTTTAAAGCATCAGTATATGAGATTGGCCTATAATAATAGAATGTTTCCTAACCAATAAGACTTAATTAACCTGGGTTGGGCAGAGTGACACATACCTATAGTCCCAGAATCTTGGGATGTTGAGGCACAGAGATCCCAAGTTCAAGATCAGCATCATCAATTTAGCAAGATTCAAACCATCTTAGTGAGACCTGCCTTAAAAAAAAAAAAGACTGAAGATGTGTGTGAAAAGTACCCCTCTGGCTTCAATTCCTCATACAAAAATAAAAACAAAAAGACTTAGTTAACTTGAACAGAGTTACCAGGAAATGTTCTTAACTACCCATAAATATTTGATAGATAGTTTTCTCTTTGGATATTTCTAAAAACTGTATTTTTAGAAGGGAAAGGGAAAATGTATCAAAAATGATAGTCCTTGGGGTTGGGGATGTGGCTCAAGCGGTAACGTGCTCGCCTGGCATGCGCGCAGCTCTGGGTTCAATCCTCAGCATCACAAACAAATAAAGATGTTGTGTCCGCTGAAAACTAAAAAATAAATATTAAAAAATTCTTTCTCTCTGTCTCTGTCTCTGTCTCTGTCTCTCTCTCTCTCTCTCTCTCTCTCTCTCTCTCTCTAAAATAAAATGATAGTCCTCTTCAATAATGTAATGTTTGTCAACAAGGAAATGCTTTAGATATACTATGTCTACAATTAATGAAAGGTATCATAGACCCATTTTATAGATGGAGAAAGTGAATTTCAAAGAAGCTGAAATAAAATCTCTAGGTTACCTGACTTGCTAGTGCCACCAGCATTTTGAAGATAGGTGTTGTGAATATCTTCTCTTCCCACTGCACACTTCAATCAATTGCTTTGCATACACAAGTTTTCTTTTCTTTTCTTTTTCTAGAAATAAAATGATAAAAATTGCCTAGGAGTTAAAAAGTTCTATGTATCTAGTTGCAAAGAAAGGACCTGGGCTTTAACTGTTATGTATTCTTATTCCCATCTTTTATGTTACTCTTTAGAGAAGATGAGTGAGCCTGTCATTATTCTGATAACTTGTAAATAATGAGGACAGAATACATGTTTATTTTGACTTTATTGCATAAATTCTATCTCAAGGTAATCATAGTTGATATGATGACGTTTTTCTTTTTATAAATTAAACAATTTTTAGAGCAGTTTTAGGCTCACAACACAATAGAATGGAAAGCGCAGAGAACTCCTGTGTACCCAGGCTCCAGACATGCGCTGTCTCTCCCAATATAACCCTCCCCCACCACAGGGGCACATTTGTTACAATCGAATCTACATGGAAACATTATCACCCAATGTTCACAGTTTACATAGAGTTTACTCTTGGTATAGAATATTCTGTGGGGTTTGACCACTATAATGGCATGTATTCACCTTTGTAGTATCACACAGAATAGTTCTCCTATCTTAACAACCTCTGTGCTCTGCCTATTCATTCCTCTCTTCTTCCAACCTCCTGGAAACCACCCACCTATGTACTGTCCCTATAGTCTTTTCCTTTCCAGAAAGTGATACAGTTAAAATCATATAGTACGAAGCTTTTAAAGATCAGCTCGTTTCATTTATTGATATGCATTTAAGTTTCTTTCATGTCTTCTTTTTAAATTTTTTATTTGATTTTTTAGATATATATGACAGTAGAATGTATTTTGACATATTATACATGTATGAAGTATAACTTATCCTAATTAGGATTCCATTCTTGTGGTTGTATATGATGTGGACATTCACTGGTCATGTATTCATTTATAAACATAGGAAAGTTATATCTAATTCATTCTACTGTTTTCCTATTCCCTTCTCTGGAATGCAATATGGAGATTCCTCAAAAAACTTGGAATGCAACCACTATTCTACCCAGTTATCCACTCCTTGGTATATACCCAAAGGAATTAAAATCACCATACTACAGTGATGCAGCTGCATCAATGTTTATAGCAGCTCAGTTCACAATAGCAAAGCTATGAAACCAAGGTAGGTGCCCTTCAACAAATGAATGAATAAAGAAAATGTGGTATATATACACAATGAAATATTACTCAGGCATGAGGAAGAATGAAATTATGCCCTTTGGCAGTAAATGGATAGAACTGGATAATTTCATGTCTTCTTGTAGCTTGTTAGCTCATTTCTTTTTAGTATCAGATATTACATTGTCTTGACATCTCATCGTCTATTTATCCATTCACCTACTGAAGGACATATTGAATGTTTCCAGGTTTTGGCAGTTATGAATCAAGCTTCTATAAACACCCATGTGCAGGTTTTGGTGTAGAAATAATTTCTAATTAATTTGTATAAATACTAAGGAGAGTGATTCCTGAATTATATATTTAATTTTGTAAGGAACTTTACAACAGTCTTCCAAAAAGTTTGTACCATTTTGGATTTCCAAAATCCTGTTACTCTGCATCCTCTCAGCATTTAATGTTGTCAGTGACCATAATACAGAATACTAGGACTTCTTTCTCTGAGCTAACTGTATAACTTAGTACCCTTTAATCAAATTTTCCCTCCCCCTATTCTTTCCAACATCTGGTAACCAACATTCTACTATTAATTCCCCTGAGACTAAATTTTAGATGTCATAATTGAGTGAAATTATGTAGTACTTATCTTTCTGTGCTTTATTTCACTGAACAGAATGATCTCCATTTCTTTCCATATTGTCACAAATGGTGGGATTTCACCCTGGTAATGGTGGAATAAGCATTCCATTGTTATTTGTACTGCATTTAAAAAAATCTATTCTTCTGTTGATGGACATTTAGGTTGCTTCCATTTCTTGTCTCTTGTGAATAGTGCTGCAATAAACACAGGAGTATAGATGTCTCTTTGGCACACAGATTAATTTCTTTTTGAATATATACCCAAGAGTGAGATTGTGATTGTGTTGAAGTCTTTAGATCAACTTGGGAAGAACTGACATATGACAATATTTAGCTTTTCTTTCCAGGAACATGAAATATCTCTACATTTATTTAGTTCTTTGATTTATTTTTTTAGAGTCTTACAGCTTTTCTCATATAGATTTTGGACATATGTTGTTGGATTTATACCTGAGTATTTCAGTTTTTAGTGTTATTTTAAATGGAAATATGTGTCTCGTTTCAAATTCTACTTTTTGATTGCTGACCTGTTGCAAAGTGCTTGACTTTTATGTATTAACCTTGTATCTCACATCTTTGCTGTAATTGCTCCTCAGTTTCAGAGTTTTTTTTTTTTTGTCAGTACTTTTGAATTTCCAGCATTGATTATGAAGATAGTTTTATTTCTTCCTACTGGATATCTTTTATTTCTTTTTCTCCTATTTTATTAGCAAGAACATCTAGTATGATATTGAAAAGCAGTGATGACAGGTGATATCTTACCCATTTTCTTGATTTTAGCAGAAAAGCTTTGAGTTTCTTACTATTAAATATGGTGTTAGCTACAGATTATTTTATAGTTTTGTCAAATTAAAGAATTTCCCAGTTATTTCTATTTTGCTGAGAGATTTTTATTATAAATGGGTATTTTTTAAACACTTTTCTTCTTTTGTCAATATGGCCATGTTATTTTTGTTCTTCAGCTTGTCCATGTGACATTACACTGATTAACTTTTTAAAATGTCAAAGCAGCTTTGCATACATGGGATACATTTCACTTAGTTGTGGAATATAATTCTTTTTATACATTATTGGACTTGATTTTCTAAAATTGTGTTGAGAATTTTTGCATCTATATTAATGAAAGTTTACTCTGTATTTTTCTTTTCTTGTCATGTCTTGGACTGGGTTCAGTATGAGGTAATGCATCTGTCCCTTGGAATCTGTGGAAAATTGGTCCCAACTCAATTACCTTAGGTAAAATGGTGTGATATTCACATATGACCAACACATACACCCTCTGTATGGATAAAATCATCTCTAAGTTACATCGCTTTGTACATTGGAAATGCTACAGACATAGTTGTTGTACTGCATTTCTTAGGGAATAATGACAAGGTGGGAAGTTTGTACATATGCAGTAATAAAACTATTTTCTTTTTAATATTTTTGATCCACAGTTGGCTGAACTGTGATGTGGAATCTGCTGATGTGTGAGGTTGACTGGATTGGTCTCATAGCATGCCATGCTGGTCTTCTATTTTCTGGAAGAGATTGTAGGAAATTGGTATGATTACTTACTATCATCAGTACAATGTCCATAGGATCTATTGTAATGTCTCTTATTTACAATACTTGTAATCCAAATAATCTTTTTTTCTTCCTTATCTAGCCTGGCTATAAATTATCAATCTTATTAATATTGTTGGGTAATGGATTTTGATTCTGTTAATTTTCTCAACTTTGTTGCAATCTCATTGATTTCTGATCTAATTTTTTTTTCTGCTCCATTTAGAATTAATTGGCTCAGCTTTCTCATTTACTAAAATAGAAGTTCAGGTGGTAGATTTTAGGTCTTTTTCCTTTTCTAATATATGTTTGTTATAAATTTCTCTAATCACAGATTCTCACAAATTTTGATAAATTGTATTTTCATTTTCACTGAGCTCAGAATGTTTTAGAATTTCACTTGAGATTTTTTCTCTTTGATCTGCATGCCATTTATAACTGTGTTGCTTAATTTCTGAGTATATTGATATTTTTCTAGTTGTCTTTCTCATACTGATTTTTAGTTTAATTCCACTGCAGTCTGAGAACAGACACTGGATGATTCCTGCTCATTTAAATTTGTTAAGACATATTTTATGACAATGTAAGTGGTCTATCTTGGTGACTCTTACCTGTGATCTTGAGAAGACTGTGTAAATCTATTGTTATAGGATGTGAAAGTCTACAGATGTTGATTATACTCCACTGATTAATGGTGCTGTTTAGTTTAGCTATGTCCTTACCGATTTCCTACCTGCTGAAGTTGATCATTTCTGACAGAGGTGTATGAGAGTCTCCAAATGTAAATGTGAATTATATATTTCTCCTTGCAGTTACATCAGCTTTGTTTTATATATTTTGATGTTCTCTTTTTGGGCTCATACACATGAAGGATTGTTTTATTTTCTTATAGTTTTTATTTAACATGAACTAGTATCTATATATATATATTGTAATCAGAGATTGAACCTAGGTGCACTTAATAAACTGAGCCACATATCCAGCCAATTTTATTTTTTATTCTGAGATAGTCTTGCAAAATTGCTTACAGCCTTGCTAAATTTCTGAGGCTGGCTTTGAACTTGCTATCCTCCTGCCTCAGCCTCCTAAGCTGCAGGGATCACACGTGTGTGCCACTACACCTGGCTCCACTTATCATTTCTAATGCTTCTTTTCATTTCTGATAAACATCCTTTCTCTGAAATCTTCTCTGTTTGAAATTGACATAGCTTTACTCTCAATTTCTTTTGATTATTTGATTAGTATTAGGAAAGAATATGTTTTCCCATCTATTTTAATTTACTAGGTATCTTTGCGTTAAAGAGGGCTTTTGATAGACACTATTAGCTGGATTTTTGTTTATGCTCACCCTGACAATTAGTGCCTTGTAATTGGTGTGCTTAGACCATTGACATTTAAAATATTGAGTGAAATAGCCAGACTAATACTTTTTTTTCAATATTTTTTAAAGAGAGATAGAGAATTTTTTAATATTCATTTTTTCGTTTTATGGTGGACACAATATCTTTATTTTATTTTTATGTGGCGCTGAGGATCGAACCCAGCGCCCCACGCATGCTAGGCTAGCGGGTTACTGCTTGAGCCACATCCCCAGCCCCGGACTAATACTTACTATGCACATTACTATTTTCTCTTTTTTTTTGGTCCTTGTTCTTTGTTCCTATTTTTGTCTTCCATACTTTTCATATCTTTTGTATTTTTAATTGCACATTTTATATATTTCAATTTCTCTCCTTTCTTGAAATATCAGTTACAATATTTCCTTTTTAAACTTTTTTAAGTGGTTGCCATAGAGTTTGGAAGTATCCTGTGTCTATTTTCAAATAGCATTGCTTCATTAGATTTTTTAAATACCTTATAGCAATAAAATAGTCCCAGTTTCTTCCTACCATCCTTTGTGTCATTGCTGTCGTTTATTTCACTTTTACATAAACATGCATCAGCATAGAAACATAAACATATAAAATAGAATTTATTGTTGCTATTATTTTCAGTAAATGATTATTAACCTGATCAATTAAGAATAAAAATAGTTTTGACTTTCCCTTCACTTATTCATTCTCTGATGTTCTTTTTAATGTGGACCTCATGTTTTGACTTACATAATCTTTCTTCTGTCTGAAGAACATCTTTTAACCCTTCATGTAAGGTGGGTCTACTGTTAACCAATTCCTTCAAGGTTTGTTTGTCTGAAAAGTATTTTTTCTTTACTCATGAAAGATAATTTCAAAAGGTACAAAACTCTAGTTTGATGGATTTTTAATCTCCTTAACACTTTAAATGTTTCATCACAATTTCTTTTGGCTTGCATGGCTTCTGGGCAGAAGTTAAATGTAATTCTTATCTTTTTTCCAATATAGGTAAAATTTTTTTGTCTTTTTTTCAAATTTTTTCTTATCTTTGATATTATGAAATTTAAATGTGATATGGGTAGTGTCTTTTTTTCTTCTTCCTTTTTTCTTTTTATCTGATACTGGGGATTGAACCCAGAGGCGTCTTTTTCGTTTTGAGACAGGATCTTGATAAGTTGCTTAGGGCCATGTTCACGGCTGGCTTTGAACTTGCGAACTCCTGCCTCAGCCTCCCAAGCCATTGGGATTACAAGTGTGCACCATCACACCCAGTCTTTTTTGTTGTTGTTGTTGATGCTGTTGTTCAGGGTTTCTGAGTTTCCTGAATCCACATCAGTGTCTGAGATTAGTTTTAGGAAAAATATCCCATCATTATAACTTCAAATATTGCTTCTGTTTCTTTCTTTTTATTTTTAAGGACAGAGAGAGAGAGAGAGAGAGAGAGAGAGAGAGAGAGAGAGAGAGAGAGAGAATTGTTTTAATATTTATTTTTCAGTTTTCAGTGGGCATAACATCTTTTTATTTTGTGTGGGGCTGAGGATCAAACCCAGCACCCCACGGATGCCAGATGAGCACATTACCACTTGAGCCACATCCCCAGTCCCTCTGTTTCTTTCTTTATGTTCCTTCCTTATCTCCCCATTATGCATATGAAATGCTTATTGTAGTTTTTGCACATTCTTGGATGTACTGTTCATTTTTTTCTAGTTCTTTTATCCTCTCTTCAGTTTTGGAAATTTCTATTATCATATCTTAAAGTTCAGAATTCTTTTTTCATATATATATATATATATATATATATGCTATTTCCTATGTTTTTGTTACTTTGTTGTTTCTGTTGTTGTTCTTGAAAAGTGGACTTGAGTATATAAACTGTGGTAAACAGGTGGTTAGTAATGTAGCAGAGAGGCGTAGGGGAGGAAAGGGCTCTATGTGCTGTGATTAGGTCTCAATCTTTTGGTGAGCCTGTGTCCTGCACTAGAATTTTGTGTCTTTCTCAATATCTTCCCATCCCCTGTTAAGAGGGATAGAATGCCTAAAGTTGTTGGGAGTTCAGGATTTTCCTTCCTCCAGGTAGATGAGGCTCTGATAAAATCCTATTAGGTCACATCTGTTAAAATAGCCTCTCCTAAGGGCAGGCCTTCTTAGGAAGAAGGACATCACCCTGGAGGATTTCAAAACAATTCTTTCCCTTCTTCTGCTGGAGGCACATGGGACTTTTCCTCAGCTATCCACTATGACCTGGTAGAGCTCTTGGAGGTAAATTTTTTCAAAGGCCTGGCCCCTGTGGCTGGGTTCTTGGAGTTTCACATTTCAAAATTGTCCATACTGAGACCTCCATGCTTAAAGAAGTTAACTTTAATTTCTTTTTGACAGGAAACAACATTATGAGAATTTACAAATGCTTTAAAAAGTTGGATGTTATGGGAGGTTTTAGAGGAAACAGGACAAAAATTCAAGTTATAAGAGAATGAAGCTTCACATACAAATATGTTCAAAAATATTTTAAAGCAAAATATAAGCCAGAGCACATTAGTATTGTTAGCGTGTCTAAAGAGGCAGGCAATACAAGGATTGGGCAATAATAGCAGCTGGCACTGAAGAGAGCTGGATTTGAGTCCTGCATTTTCTTCCTTCCTTCCTTCCTTCCTTCCTTCCTTCCTTCCTTCCTTCCTTCCTTCCTTCCTTCTTTCCTTCCTTCCTTCCTTTCTTTCTTATCAAACTTAGGTAAATCAACCATTTGAATTATTCAGTTTTCTTATCTGTGAAAGGTAAATAACCAGAGGTGTGCTACAGCCTATATTTAAGAAGATGATGAAGAATTTTTATATGAAATTAAGCCTAAAATATAATGTTTTGCAACTGAATCATACAAAAATTGACGAAATATTCTAGCATTTGAAAAACAAATGTCTAATTCAGCAAAATCATTACTGATACAGTGATGAACAAGTGAAGTCCACCCTACATCTTCTTTTTAACTTTGATTTTATTTATTAACATAAAGAAAATCTCAGCATCCATTCATGTAAGAACTACACTTGTTTCTCAGTTATTATCATAGGCTAACTACGGATACAAGAGACAGACAAAAAGTGGATTAGACAAAGGTGAATGGACAAAAGCGGGAGTCTGGATAGGAAAGAGAATAGAATGAATTGGTCATAACTTTCCTAAGTTCATATATGAATACATGACCAGTGAAACTCCACATCATGTATAACCACAGGAATGGGATCCTAATTAGTTATACTCCATGTATGTATAATATGTCAAAATACACTCTACTGTCATGTATAACTAAAAATAACAAATAAAAGTTAAAAATAAGAGAGACAGACAAAAATCAATAAAAGCATTCTGTGAGACTATACTGGGTTATATGGAATTACAATAGTGAATATTATATATTTTATTATTACTAAAACATGATAAATTACTTAGGACATTCAGCATAATATCTGCTACAAAGAAGGTCATTGTTTATATTATATCTATGGAGTGAAGGAAAAATATAAAGTGGAGTTTGGTTTAGCAAGATTTGGTGTGTTTTGGGGTAGATTTTGATATAGGGTTAAAGTTGAGATTGAGAGCTAAAATAAGAATTCCCTGTCAACTTTTGCCTTCTTTGATTCATTATTTTGCTTATTATCTTTAGTTTAAATAAACTGGATTCCTTCACTAGAATCCCAGGGAGTTTTTAAAAATACAGTCTTGGACTTGAGAGTCAGTCAATGTACTAACCTGAATCTCCTGGGATTTGAAATGCATTCCTAGTAATCCTGGGGCATCCAACCCAGCTATGCCTATGGGCTGGGGTTTGGAAACCACCAGAAAATAAGAAGAACCCAGAGTTGTTATTCAAATTCTACAGTGCTTTTTCGTAGTTCTGTAAACTTGGACAAGTTTCCTGAGTTCTCTGAACTTTGCTTTTCCCATCTCTAAAGTGGGACCAATGATAACATGATAATAAAGTTGCAATGTATCAGATGGCAGATGATATTTAGTAAAGATGAAGGAGAAAAAAAGATCCTATGGCTACATGCCCAATATTCTTTTTTAAAATTAAATTCTATTGGAATATTTGTTGATACTTAAATAATTCTTATGTCAATTGCTAATCCCTCCTTCCCCTGTTAATGTAATTGGCCACATACAAATAGTAATTTCTTAATAAAAATTTTATTTATATTAATTCTATGAGGAAAAATCGATGCTTTCTACTGCACAAATAACTGAATATACTCTTAATTTAAAGTGATCAATAGGCAATGTTTCACTATTAAAACACAAGATTTTCTACTTATTAAAACTAAATTCTATTTTTATTTCAGATTTGATATGTACTGGGCTTTTTTAACTGAAATCGGATCTGTATACACAATGTATTAAAGATGTATTCAATCTTAAATTGTATTAAGTTAGTTGGCCATCTGTTTTAGAGAAAGATACCAAGTGTTTAAAATTAAACTTGACAAATATTTCATTAAAAAAAGTACGTGTGAAAAAAGAATGTTATTTATGACTCAGAAGAGACTGTGCTTTCTCCTGATGGCCACAAGATGGTGCTTTTGCACTCTGTATCTCCACTCAGAAAGTAAAAATATCTTTAAAATGGTTGACAAAAGACTTTAATTTTGGAAGAATCATTAGAGTTTAAATTGTTTGTTATCATTTAAAAGCAAACAAACAAACTCTCCAGTGCACCCCTAGGTTAGAAATGTTAATACGTCGGTAAAAATGAAACACAGTTTTTTTTCTTTTTTTTTTAATCCATAGGACAATTCATTTCATCTATTTTTAAACCTGTTTGGTGGCTCTTGGAGTATTATTTCTATCCACAATTGAGGAAAATCCCTGCAAATAACCAACATCTGTATGTCATTACATGATATAACTCCCAAACTAGAGCTTGTGAGATTCGACACTTGGTAAACAGTTCTCTTAATACAGTTGGGGCCAAAAGTGAGGAGAAGGTGAGAAGATAGTCATTAAAAATAGAAGTGGTGTGCATTATGTCTAAGATTACTTGTTTTCTTTTGCATATAGGCATAGTTTTGTTCCTCCTTTGCTCTTTATTCTAAAACGATTGCGTGGCTTGTCCCATGTTGTGGTTCCATGAAATCTTCAGATTTGGGAGTTGAAGAGCCTGTGAATATCTTCATTCAATCTTTTTGCCAAAGAAAGTCATTCTTTGTATACCATCTCTTGATCATCCTACTGTTGTTCCATCAACAAGAACTTTTCTGTGCTGGCTTTTCTCTTTTCTTTTGGTCAAAGGCTCTGTCATTGAAAAGCTTGGAGAACTTGTTTTTATTTTATTTTCCTGCTAACTGCTTTTCAGAATCCATTGCCTTTAGAGAAATTTCAGAAGAATTGAATATCTTATATTTTACTGTACCTTGCCTTTCAAAGTGTAAGTTACTAGTACAAATTATATTTGGAAAAAAAGAATCCTCATCTACCTGCCTGACAGGGTTTCTGGAAATACTGTATTCCAACATTTTTTTTTTCATGAAGCTTTCAGAAAACTACTTGCCATTACAAAAACAATTCAGAATTTTTATCTGAGAAGTTCTGTGCTTTCACCTGACTTGAATTTCAACCTTGAAATCATCAACAAGCTTCTTATTCTACCTGGTCTGCCTTTTGCCTGATGTCCTACTGGCCATACACAGGAATGGATGCTGTATGTGAAGCCTCATCTCTATTTCCATTCAAGCAGAATCATTATGTTTTGCAATCAGAATTTCCACTAACCACAACCCATGCATATGTGAACAGCTTTCAAGCCTTTGTATATTACTGGGAATATGGGTCCAGAGAAAGTGAGGCTGAGGAAAGTCAGGGGAGGAGACCGTGGGGTTTCTCCACCACACAGTGGCTGCAAGAGGACACCTTCACAAAGGACTCACCTTCTGTAAGTAGCTCCCTGTCTAATGCAGCTACTTAAACCCTCTCAAGTTCTCCAGAACAATTTTGTTTGACCTTTGGTTAAAGACCTCCTCTACCATGCAACTGAATTTCCTGTTCCCAAGTGTGGAGGTTTTACCATGCTGTGTATTAAAATGGTCTCAACTCCTAGTTCCTATGTAGCATATGGACTCCTTATTCATCTAAAACTAGAGAACCCTCCAATTCCTGACTCAGGGAGTAAGCAACCTGGGTGTGATTACCTTCATCCACAGAATCATTATTTCTTGAGTTCCCTACTGCAAAGAAGAGATTAACAGTCTTTAGACTGTTGTGTGGAGGGAACTGTGACAAAGGGATAGTTTTAAAGTGATGCTAGTAACAGAAACTTTGACACCATCTGCAATGATCTTAGGTTAGCTAAAGTGAATCAACTCCTTAGGGCAACATGTCAATGTCAGGGACACTTTCATGCCTAATCTCTTGAGAGGACCATTTGGCACCCATAATGGAAGTCAAAATCATTTCAGATGACTTTGGTAAGTATGCTGCGCTTGTTGTGTAGTTAAAATTGACAGTGAAGTATCTGTCATGCTGAACAATATATTTTGATGGATGTCATGATATATTTCTATGGGGAAATATACCGAGCTGAGGATGTGGCTCAAGCGGTAGCGCGCTCGCCCGGCATGTGCGAGGTGCTGGGTTCCATCCTCAGCACCACATAAAAAATAAAATGAAGATGTTGTGTCCACCAAAAACTAAAAAAATAAATATTAAAAAAATAAGAAATATATTGTGCTCTTCTCCTCATGATTATATGCAGTGTGTTGATATGAGGGTGAGAGTGATTCTGAGAAATACCACCCAGGGCTACATCTTTCACAGGTCTAACCTCCACAGGGCTCCAGTGTGATTCTGAGGTAAAAAAGCCCCAGATCTAGTTGGACTTTTCATGGTTTTTCTAAAATCCAAGCCTGTGTCATGATTACACTTGTCTTTTTCCTTTCTCCCTCCAGTTACTTAAAGTGGGCTGTTTCATGGTTTGTATAACTTAAGGATGCCTAGTATGTGGGGAAGTATTGAATTCTCTTGAAAGCACAGAGCAGGAGATGTTTCCAGGCAATGCTTTTTATCCATTGCTACCTTGTGTAGATGGAGATAGGACTCAGAAGCTGTTCTAGTGTTTTGAAGGTATGAACAAGATTAAAATGATGCTAAGCCAGGGCAGGACACTATCTTGAATCAATCTATCATTTTCTCTAATAAGTGTGGTACTAGGATTCAGTCAGAAGGAAAGAAAGAATTGGCCTAGGATTCTGGGTCAGACAGTAGGTTGCAGGTGAGTGGAGCCTGGCTACAGTCAAGAATGCAGGACGTCCAGGGCCCAACTACCCCTTGGCTAGGGAATTTTTCAGGCTTCTATGCAAAAATCTAGCCTCTGGTAGCTTTTAAATAATGAACTGTGGCCATTGACAACAGTTTCAACTGTGATTTCTTCTAACATCTGACTAAGTTTGTCAAAGGATAATTATTTACCATTCTGATGAGTCCAGGCGGTCTGCTAATTAATTCTTCAGTGGGATGCATGCCATCCTTGTTCCTTCATGCCGCATACTGAGGGTTGTGCATAAACGGCATTGGCACGGGGCCTACCACAATGATCACACACGTGGAGAGCTTGGTGCCAAGTGTTACTTAATTCAGTTTCCCTGAGGTCAAAGAGGCAGGGCGTCTGTTGTGCCATATATTTGCAATTTTCGGAGGAAAAGTAGATGAAAATGTGGTTCTATATTAGGCAGTTTTAAGAGTTTCTTAAATAGTGAATATTGGAAAAATAATTAGAACAAGGTACAATTGTACTAAATATGTAAATTAGTATTAAGTATATTGGATTGAGATTTTGGTACTGTTAACATTTTTATCAGTAAACAGAATCATAAGACTTACATTATATGTGATTCTTTCAAGGCCAGGGCATAGGGAACAAGTAACTGAATTGGAAGGTCACAATATTTTATTAAAAATGAAAATAAATAAGAAATCAGGTGAACTTATTTTAAACAAACCTTTCTCAGACTTGGGGGGGTAGGGAAGGTATGATTCCAGTTGTTTACTAGCACAGGACTAATTAAAACATGTTTAACTGATAGAGATTTTTAATTGTCTGTTTTCTGCAATCTCTCTCTAAAACTCAGATCTGTGGTTTACTATTCTCTTTCATTTTCTATACCTTGCCTTGACAGAAGATTCCAACTTATATTATTTTACGTTAACCTCCATTGAGGGATGCAAGTTATGAGCAATATTTCACATAGGACAGACACCCAATTAAGTTGACCTTGTCATTAAGAGAATCATGTGTTTCATTGCTGAATTTAAAGCTTTGATAATCATTTTAATGGTGCTTCAAAATGACCAGAAATCCCTAGCAATAGGGATTACAAATTCTCACATTTCCCCAGGCAAATATAGGACAAGACAGGCCACCTAGTCATGTTCCAAAAGGCTTTTTTCCCTTCTTTATCAGATAAGTATTTATGGCAGACAAGCTTCCTCTAGGCTTTATCGATGATGATGATAAATTGAGAAGGAATGACAGCTGAAGGAGACAGAAAAACACGAAGGCGAGCTCGGAACCTCTGCTGGGGCGTCAGTGTGCATCAGCAGCACCACAGAGTGTCCTGGGGTGCGGGGGCAGGAGGTGGGGGAGTGTGTGGACTGACTCACTCACTCACTTGCACAGTTTCAAAATCCCAAGAACTTCAACAGGATGCGAGAATTCTTAAATCCCACATCAGAGATTTCCTGAAAATTAAGTTATATTTCAGATAGTTATCAGGCATTATTATGCCCAATCCCTTTAGGATATCATCCCTTTTGAACACTATGAGGAATACACGAGTACTAGAATTCAAGCAGAGCCTGTCTTACATGGAAGCCCTGGTTCTTTGAAGATGCTTCCTTCCTCTGTTATATTTTGCTGCAACCAGAATGGCTCTAAAAAGATCTATTTAGTTTGTTTCCTAAAAATCTCAGAGGACAGCAAGATATTACCTTGTGCCATCACAACTTGTCTGGACTAACCTCAACACTATATTCTAAGGCTGGAACTTTATATATTTGAAGTTAATATATATATATATATATATATATATATATATATATATATATATATATATAATATTTGTAGTTTCACCAATTTTTAAAAATCATTAATTTATTTTCTGAACAGACCCAAAGAATAGGCAAGGTACAAGCTCAATTCTAGACTTTCAGGGTTGGTTCATGGTAAACGAAGTTCCATGGAGATCTCACTGGTGTGCCAATGTGGACTTTTCTGTTTCTCCCTCATCACTAGTTTTCTAGGGCACCATGACCTATTTACTTTTCTTAATGTGGGATTTATTTATACTCGTTTTCCCAAGTATAAATTGACCACTGAAAACTTGTAACTCTTATTCCTAGGCTGCCCAAGAGACTGGCCAACAAGGTGCATGAGAGGTGTGAACACACACCTGCTCTGTCTCCTTTCTCAACTGCACACCTTTAGGTGTCCCATACCTTCTTAAAGAAGCATTCTTCATCTATATCAGACAGATCTTTTCTAACCACCAAATGCCTACTACACAAGTGTCAGCAATAACTATCATCTTTACTCCATGTATTTCTTAACACTTAGACTCCTAGTTGTGTATTGCTAAATGAATTCTTAAACATCATATTATAGCACTAAAGGTTTCCAAAATGATTTATCATAAACTCCATTGACAATAGAGCTTTGAACATACATTTAACTCTACAAATTATGAATATTTGTATAATAGATTACATACATTTAGAATTAATATAATATTTCTTATTGTAAATATAGTGTAAGCCAGGTGTGGTGGTACAAGCCTGTAATCCCAGCTACTTAGGAGAACAAAGCAGGAGGGAGGATTATGGGTTTGAGATGAGCCTGGACAACACAGCAAGGCCCTTTCTAAAATAAAATACAATATAGTATATAATATATTAACAATTTAGAAATAATATAGTAGTAGTAATATTATTAATACAGTTTATTAAAACTAGTATATTGATAGATAAGTATAAGCCAGTATCCAATGTAAAATAGGAGAGTTTATAACATATACACAACTATAGGAGATAAAGAGCCTGATAGAAGAAAGTCATTGTGAATATAAATACAAAGCTCATTTTTTTTTCAAACCTGTCACATACAGAACCTTGGGCTTCATATATCACCTTTGCCAAATGCTGCCATATTCTAGCAGAGAATATTAATGGAATTATTACTACAACAAAAATAAAATTTGAAATTATTTTCTGTCTTTACAACATATATTTTGTGAAATGTTGGTTTTTTTTTCTTTGACTTCATTTAGCAGTTCTTAAGATAATATTGAAAGCAATTTGCAATCTCCTGAGGGGGTACTCGGATGTCAGTGAATAGAATATCTTGAGTAGTAATGGAAAATTGGCTTGAAGTTGAAACTTTTTTCTGGATAGAAAAAAAATTAAAAGTTTGCAAGTTATTTTAATTTATACATCACTTAATTCTGACTTTGCAAAAGAAAAGGGAGCTTGAAAGACTAATGCATCTTCTGAGGTTCATAGAGTGAACCTAAAGCAAAGCAGGAACCGAAAACAGGTCCATAAGCCTCAGTGATATGCAACATTATATTGGTACATTTAGTACTTATAATTTCTACAGTTAAAGGATATATGATAGAAGTTAAAAGAATATATGTTACAAAGATATGCTTGTATCTTTGTGCATAACTATAGTCATTTTTTAATAATATGGTAAGGTTCCTAACAAAGTCAATAGTTGTAGCATTTTTTTTAAAATCACATGACCCAAATTATTCTCATTTAGATAAACTTTCGCTAAGAAATTCATATAAGAATAAGAAGATTCTGCAATCTGTATATGAGGGAAAAATGGGAGTTCATAACCCACTTGAATCAAATGTATGAAATATGATATGTCAAGAGCTATGTAATGTTTTGAACAACTATAAATAAATAAATAAAACCGATTGTAGAAAAAAATAAAAAATAAAAAAAGATAATTAAAAAAAAGAATAAAAATGTGTATTTTTTTCATTTTACAGTTTTAGATGTTCTAACTGGTATAGAATATTTATCAACTTGTTAGGTTAATGTTAATTGATGATGTATTTTTTAACAACACCTACATACCTATGCCTATACGTTGTGCAGGTATACATTGCTTTTTGTACCCAAGTGTCATTCAAGAAGCTAGCTTTTTTTTCCCTCTGCAAAATGTTTTCCAAAAATATTTATTGCCTTTTAATTATATACATATATGATTATTTCTCTTGAGGATTTGATGAAAGCCATTGATTCAGTTCCTGTGAAATGGACATATTTGAAAATGACAGAAGGTTAAGACTCTTGTTCTAATATGATTATGGTATTTTAAAAATTCTTTTATATTTCTTAATTCTTAGGAAAATATTTTTAATAAAATTCTTTACAAAGTACAATTTACCATTTTCCTATGAACTTTCTGGAATTGCAGATGTGTCTCTAAGATTGCGCCTCAAAGATCAGGGTAAGGACATGATAAGGAGTGAAGCAAAATAAGGGACAGTCTTCCCCTGTTATGGCTGTCTATTCCAACCTTGAAAGGTGACTGAGTGAGTGAGGGTGACAGGAGGATTCCTGACATCATGGGGTTGATTTCATAATCTGATGGGTGAAGTTCAGGCTGTAAGGTCAGGCATCCCTGGCAATCTGTCAAGAACATTTGCCGTGGTGTAAAGAAGTGGTCCTCAAGATTTGAGGGTAGGTGTCAGAAGTAGGGCATGTGAGAGTGGAGCTCAAGGAGTTAGTAAAAGTGGGAAAGAGGAAGGACATCCCTTCTTGCATCATAGCTAGAAATAGCTCACAAACCCTAAGGATGCTTATTTGTCAAACCAAGTGTTATGGTTTGGATGTGAGGTGTCCTGCAAAAGCTCACATGTGAGACAATTCAAGAAGGTTTAGAGGAGAAATGGTGGGGTTATAGATCCTCAACCTAATGAGTGAATTAATCCCCTAATGGGATTAACTGAGTGGTAACTGAAGGAAGGTGAGGTGTGGCTGGAAGGGGTGGGCCACTGGTGGTGTGTCTTTGGGGTATATATTTGGTGAGTTGAGCTTAGTCTCTCTCTCTCTCTGCTTTCTGATCATCCTGTGAGATGCTTTCCTCCACCACACTCTTCCACCATGATGTTCTGCCTCACCCCAAGCCCCAAGGAATGAACTGAGATGTCTGACACTGTGAGCCCATAAATAAACTCTTCCTCCCCTAAAATTGTTCTGATCAGATCTGTCAGTCATAGCAGTGAAAAAGCTGACAACACCATGGTAAAAATTCATCCAGAAGTACTTCTGTTTGAAAAGAAAAAAAAAAAAAACTTCCTATCTGGCCTGATTGAGGTTAAAGGTATTTCCCTCATTTTTAAATAAAAAATATCAGCCCTGACAAGAAACTGTAGCCTTTTCCAGGGCAATTCAGAATTTGGATTTTACTAAGTTGATAGATTTTGAATGCTTTGGAATAACATGACCTTAAATATTCAGAGGAATTTTCAGAATTCCTTAAGTCTTTATTATCAACTGCTCCTACATTTTATTCAATCTCCTAAATAAAATATTTTTTGATTATTTTGCCATGTCCTGGCAACCATTTGTAGACATTGAATGCTTTCAAACAATTTTCTGTCCTTGGGCCTTTGTAATTTGTGATTTTTCTCTATACTGTACTTTACTCTGATATTTTTAAGCTCCCTCCCACATCTCCCTAGGTTTTTAACACAATATATCCTCTATAAGGCCACTTCTAACCCCCTGTTTAAAATCATAGCCTTCTGCTAAGATTTCCTATTCCCTTGCTTTGCAATATTTTTCTCCTTATATTTTATCATGATGCAGCATCAACAATATTTTTCTTATTTTCCATGTTTATTTTCTGACTCTTCCCAATATAATGTAATTCTATGATGAAAGAGTATGTGTTTACTATTTGCCACTGTCTCTCAAGTGTCTAGAACAAGGCACTTGATAATATTTATGAAATAAATAAATTATGGAAAAATAGCTAATTCATTCTTCCAGCAAACATCTATATCGTGTCTTCTATGCATAGGTCACTCCAGTGGTCACTGAAGAGGCTTACAACATATCAAAGAAGACAAGTCCATAAGTAAATAGACAAAAATACCGTAATATAAATGTCATAATTTACTGAGACATTGCAAAAAGAGATAACTGTTCCCTCCCTGGTGTACTCAGGGAAGGCTTGGTGAGGAATTCACCTATGAGATGTATTCTTAGGAGTAAGCAAGAATGAGCTAGAGAGAGAAGAACAGGTTTAATTTTGTGTGCACAGGTAATGCAGTTATAGTCAAAGGAACTGACTTAGGGCAGTAGGGCAGTATTTTGAGGCAAATGCAAATGGGAAGAAAGCATGACCATCAGCCTTTGGGAACTGAATACCTCTGAAGATCATCCTCAGCTAGCAGCATTAACTGCCGGGTACAATATTTTTATCTTTGTGGTCTTCTTTGCCTCTCTGTCAGTATGATGCTTTTGCTCAAAAAGAGCCACCTCATCCTCTGATTGTTTTTTGCCAAGTTGGTGTGTTGCCTGTGATTGTTTCCCAGCGTCCCACAGCTTGAAGTTTGCTTTAGTGTATCCTTATGGTGTTTCTTATGCCTGCCCTGCTTGCAGGCTGCATATGTTGTACCATTTTACACTTGGAGACCTTCCAAAATGTGGAAGAGAGAACGAGACCAAAGTGGTTGCCTTTAACCAGAGAGGGGTAGACAGGCAGAGAATGGATTCTCAGAATCAAAGCGCTGAAATGGCCTAGAGAAGCACCAATTTTCCAGACTCTTAGAAGTATGCAGAAAAACCACTCCAGGAATGTCACTGACATTTTCTCATATACACCACTAAATGAAGTTGATATTAATTGTATGTAACAATTAAATATTAAGTATACAATCTTGTCTGCTTAGGATGATACAGGTCTCCATTTTTGGAAATGTATTTATTGATATAATGTACAGATACTATGATGTTTTAAAAATGACTTTCCATTTCTTGACTCATATAACTAAACAAACTATTAAAAAATTAAAATATAACTCTTGTAAAACATGACATTTGGGAGAAAGTAATCTTTGAGAGATCTATTATTGGAATAGAATTATTTTTCTTCCCATGGATACTGACTTTCAGGAATGATACGAATAGTGCACCTGAACCTTTTGTAAAGAGATCATATCCAATTCTGTAATGGGGGACATATGTAACCCAACTCTTAATTGTAACAAGGACTGCAGAATATAGGGATATAGTGGTGGGAAAATGTTGTCTCTCAAGACAGAGATCCTCAAAAATACCTATGGACATACCATGCAAATGCAAGACATGATCCATCTCCTCAAAGAATTCTCAGTGCTTCCTTTTCCTGATTTAGGTCTGCAAACAGCACATGGTATATGCTCAGCCTTCTGAAACAGCATGGGATGACAGTATTATTGAGCATGGGATGACAGTATCATTGAGCATTCTGATCAAACAGTACATTGGCAAGTTCTGTAGATATCTAGTGGTTGGGGAAATTGTGAGATGAAGTGGACACTGGAGTACTTAGGATGGAAATAGAACCTGAGATGGGCGTGAAGAGTAAGCTTTGAGTAGACAGTAAGAAATAGCAAGGACATCCTTGACTAAGAACGAAACAAAACACACACGAGTGAATGTGGGAAGACACCTAAGAGCAGAGCATGTTTCCAAACTGGAAGTCATGTTGGAGGGTGTGAGAGATCTATAATATGTTTAGAGTGCTGAATGCTGAGGTGACCATCTGAGTCTTCTTCTACTGGGAATGAAGAGCTGAAGGACACTGAACAGAACAGTGACATAGGGAAGTAGTGCTTTAAAGTAAAGAAGGGTGGGGCACACAAGGAGAAGATGCAAGACTATAGAATTGATTGCAAATGTGTATGAGGATCACCTAATATAGCAGAGCAATGGTCAAGGCTGAAATAATACTATCAAGATTTGAATTCTGCTTCACCACTTATGAGTTGTGACCTTGGATAAATCAGTTAACTCTTCAGTGCTTCCTTTTCCTCAGCTCTAAACTATGGCGATGGATAGGGAGTTCCTTGTGAGTTAGTAAATGAACTGATATGCATAGGGTTTTTAAAACAATGCCTGGTAAGATTTAATCAACGTTAGCTACTTTTCTTATCAAAGAAGAGGACCAAGTGGCTTTCATGGAGAGATCATTGGTAAGATTTCCATACCACCTGCAAAACAGAAACAGAGATGACTCCTATATTGCTGAAACAGGGTCAATTAATTGTAATGCATTCCGCTGTCATAAATAAATTAAAAAATGACAAAAAAAAGAAAATGCTACTCTAAAAGTGTGTGGCTCAGAGTAGGCATCGACGATTATTCATCAACTAATTTGTGACCCGAGAAACTAGGTCACAAGGTAAATTTGAAAACTTAATTTGGAGATACTTGTTTAGTAAAATTGAGGGAGAATCCCTGTAGTCTCTGGAGTCAGGGTCATATTAGACCAAAAGCCTTATTTGGATTTCCTGCAGAATGACGAAGAGAGAAGACTTGAAGGAAAAGTCTTTGTTTGGGGAAACTTGATACTTTTCTAAAATTGCCAAAACAAACTCATTTGGACAAATAAAAATTGATTTGGAAATTTTAAAATAAGAATTGCAAACCAAACAGGATGTAGCTGGGTAGGGAGGAAATGATTCACTGGATTAACGTAACAAGACGGCTCTATTTGTGCAAGACTTAAACAATCACTAAGTTTTATCTGCAACACTTAGGGCTACTGTGGCTGCCCAGCTCTTGTCTGTTCTAGTTGGAAAATGAGTAGCAAGGGTAGGAACAACCCAAATTTCCTGTGTGTGTGTATGTGTGTGTGTGTGTGTGTGTGTGTGTGTGTGTGTGTGTTGCATGCAGGCACACACACATACTTAATGCCTTTGCTGGCTATCAGCTTTACTTACAACTATGCATTTCCGAATGATTTTTAAGTTTTAGTGTGTTTTTGGCAGAGGACAGATTTCCTCTTCATGAATAAAAGGTAGTGCGAGCAACAGCACGAAGTGGAATCTGTCTGAAAGTAGAAAGGATACTTTTTACGACCTCCCTCCCCCCTCTTTCTCTTTTCCTGTGAAAGAGATGATAGGGAGTGGCATGTGGCTAGAGGATTTGCAGCCACATGATAGAGGAAGGGAGAGCTGTCACCTGCTTTGCTACGCAGGGTGCCCAGCTTAACCCATCTTTCTTTGGCAACTGTGCCCCAGTGAGAAAAGCTAGCAGTCCATATGTTGAGTAGGCACCATGCCATTTTGACAGGCGTGAGTGTCGGCAAGAAAGGGACCATGTATGAGCATCAAATGTGTTTGTTGTGGGAAGGATTCTAGGCCAGGAATATTAAAATAACTGTCTGTCCTTCGCTCTAGCACATATGGTTAAGAAGATATGCTATGATGACTCACATTAACGTTTGAAAAAAATATATATATAGAATATGCAACCATGCTAACTGTGTTTCTGGTGTTGATAAATCGGCCCTGGAATCTTCACAAAGGAAGGTTGTAGAGAAACACACATAGTGATAATCGGCTCTTCCCTGTGTATCAAATGGGATTGACTAAAGATTGAATTCAAATACTATTATAGTTCCCCTAGACTGATGAACAGACTGGAGAATCCTGTTAGATTTGGGCTAATAGGGCCTGAGGTATTTCCTAGCACTCTTTGAAAAGCAAATGGGATAGAATGGGTTCATTTAATATTTCAATTCCAAAGAAATTAAATTAATGTTAGCAATGTTAGTTCAACTATTTTCCTGCTACAGGGACCATTTGTTTTAAAATTGTTAAGATCTTTTAAATGACATTTGCTGTGATTAAATTAGGGAATTAGTATAAAGTCATTTCATCTCTCCTTTCCTTTCTAAGTGAATGATACATCTTCCTATATAGAAACAAAGGAATTACTGAGCCATCTTTTATACTTATGTTGATTTGAATATGCATGTTTGTTGTATAACTATTTAGGCCTGAGACTGCTTCCATTCATAGAGGTCCTTTCACAGATATCAAAAGACTTGCTTAACTCCTGGGAAGGGCACCATTGTATGGTTCAAAAGATACTTTATAGAATTCAGAGTCTCAAGACTCTGTAAGATCCGATAATAATCAATAATCAGTTTCCCCTTCAAACCCACATAAGCTTGGCATTTGTAATGTTTAAGTCTAGAGAGGCACATCTAATTTTGTATTTAGATTTACAAAATTAGCCTCCTAGGGAAATGCCCTAGTAACAAACTAAATACATATCAGAAAGGCATCTAATTAAGGAACGTGTTGTTTCCCATGATCATGTCTTTCAAAGATGAATAACAATTTTCAACATATTATGTAATTCTCTCACATATTATATTTGTTATTTATTGCCTTCTTCCCCCAACTAGAATATAACTCATGGAAAAGAACTTTTTGCCTGTTATTATCATTACTCATTATTATTATTATGGTGTTCCCAGAACCTACCTAGAACATTGCCTGGCACAGACAGGTAATTTAAATATTTTTATTTAAATTATTAAAGATTTTTGTTGAATGAGCAAGTGAATAAACTAGGCTTTTGTATGGTAATGGCTAAAAGGCAGATCCCTGGTGAGAGTCAGTGGTGAAGCCATGGGAAGAAGCCACCCTAATCCCCACCAGCTCCCTCCATTCCCAAATGAAAATATTCCTTTTAATATGGCCAATTTAATCACTCTTATATAATGTGTGAGTAAAAGTTTAGGAAACTTTAATATTGATATTGATCTGTCACATACACACTAAGTTAAGAGTGTGCTTGCTTTGCAAACATAGCCTCATGGCAAACCTCCCAGCTTCCTCTTCCAACCAGATGGCCTCCCCTAAGCCCAACCCTACATAGAATTCTCAAGATGGAGTTGGCCCTGCCTCAGATCCAAATCAGGGTATCTGGGGTGGGACCAGGAATATGCATTTTCTACAAGCTTCCCAGGTGTGCTTTATTACACTAAGGTCTGAGAAACACACAGCCAAGAGCTGCCTATTCTTTCATGGATCCTTAACTCCTTGTTCTCATCCAAGGGTCTTATGACACTAACCAGCTTGGCAGTGATTGCTGAAAATCCCCATGTTCTGTGGCTGCCTGAAGCTGGGTGAAGTCTGAATTGCATTTTCCCTTTCATGAGACCCAGTAAATGAAGGAGAAATTACACCACATGCTTGGACTGGACAGTAAAGATGAAACTGGATGTTATTTCAATTGCAGAATTCTAGCTCTGCAAAAATTACTATAGAACTTGGCAAAGTACCTACCTGAGTTTTCCCCCTTCCTGGGATGCCTCTAGGCAGAGCCTCAAAAAATATCTAGTGTTTTAATGCAAATTGGGGAAAATGCTTTCCTCAAGGAAACAAAATATAAAAAGATACCCCCTATTCTATATACCAATTACAAAGAGGGTTTGCATCTTGTGTTAACTTGAGGCTGGTTGGGAGGAGCCTAAGCTAGATCTCTGACTGCTCAAGTGCCCATTTGGCTGATGCCTCATGCAGGACACAGTTGCTCCAAAGCATTCTTGTCTAGTGTAATTCCTGAGAGTAGGAGTCAAATGCTGGTTTCTAGTGATAAAGAAACAGGGACAAGAAAGAGAGAACACTTAGGGGGATGACTGATGGTCTGTTGAGTCCAGAGATGGACTCTTGTCTTTGCTATCTTGGAAGCATCCTTGTTGTAACAAGTGCCCTTTGAACAAGACTAATAGATATCCTCTTGTTAGAATAACAGGGAGTTGTAATTACTGTTTGTGTCTCTGTGTGTGTGTTGCTGAGGATTGAACCCAGGGCCTTGTGCTTGCTAAGCAAGCACCCTACCACTAAGTAATATCCCCCATCCTAATGATTACTCTGATTTCTGAGAAACTCATACATGACACTGGGGGAAGGGACAAGCTCTCATAGTGGGGACAGACTGAATTCCTCCCTAGGCAGAAAAGAAATCATAGAGAGAACACTATTGAGTAGCATAGATATAAGGGAAAGAAGCACATATAAATCCTTTATCTCTGCTCCAACAAATGATTTGGGGCAAGTTATGTCCCAGATCTAGAACAAAAATATTTTGGGGTGTTGTGGAATGCTTTAGATAATGCTTTATAAATTGGAGATTGTTGAAGTTAGTGATTATTTATTTTGAAAGACCATATTTTATCATGGTAGGAACTTGGATATCTTTAGTACATTTTGAAAGCCTGGGTGTTTACTAAACATTTCAAAGAATCAAGTGTGCCCCTTTAAGATCTGAGTGTTTATGGTCTTATTCTGAAATGGCTCCTGAGGGGCTAGTCCAAGAATACTTGTGTGATACCATTAAAATGTGGTAAATGTGGTTAATTATAAAGGATATCACAAAGGATGAATAATTTGAATCCCTTCTAAATTAGCATCAAAGATTATGGGAAGATTAAGGGATTTTTTTTTTGCTTAATTGGATGTATGATTCTTAATGGGTAAAAAGGAAGGATGTTAAAAAAAGATAAGAGATATCTTTCAAAACTATCTTGAATAGGGAATCTGACCTGATGGCATTATCTGTGATTCTCACAAGTTCAAGTTTTAGTAAAGTACATTAAAATCATCCCTGGTCACTAGGCACAATGGTGCATGGCTAAAATGATAGCAACTTGGGAGGCTGTAGCAAGAGGATGGCAAGTTTGAGGCCAGCCTCAGCAACTTAGCAAGGCCCTAAGCACCTTAGTGAGATTGTCTCAAAATAAAGAAATAAAAAGGACTGAGGATGTAATGCAGTGGTAAATTGCCCCTGGAGTCAAGCCTCAGCACTAAAACAAATAAACAAACAAAAACTCCTACTTATCCCCCATCTTGTTGAATGGCATCCTGTGGTTCTGAGGCTCTTTCTTAGACAAGTGATTTAATAGATTGGGAACAGGCCCCCAAATCCACTGGAAGTACTGGAGGAGGTAATCTCTTAGGTTGATCTGCACTTCAACTTCTTTGAGTTATTTACATTGGGAGTGTTTTCCTGAACTCTTGTCAGGAATCTGAGCAAAGTACTTCTTACAATAACTAACAAAATTGTAGACAAGAAAACTTTTCATGAAATCTGCTCTAGATTTTTTCTATGCTCTCAAATGTGTATGAGTGTCAGGGGTACCCTTCAGTGTTTAAATAACCATTTGATATCTCTGATGCTATAACCAATTGTTTGAAAGGGATACAGGTATGCTAAGAACTATTTAAGGCATTTGAGAGTTGAAATGTGGAGTACTTACATGGAAATGGTACTAAAACTTTGTCTAAAGGAAAAAAGAATAGTTTGGATTTGAGGCTTCTCCTTAGATAATTTAAACCACTGTGTCACAACCCAAGCTGTAATTAAAATCACCTGGACACTTCAATCAACTGCTTATATCTAAGTCCTATCCTAGGCCAATGAAAAATAAGTTTCTGGGGATAGAGATGAGACATAGATATTCTTAAAAAAAAAAAACTCTGCAGGTAATTCTGTGGTTCTACTAGTGCTGATTAAACCACTGATTAAACTGAAAGATCATCATTAATGTAACTTCTGGCTTGATACATCTTTCCTTTATTTTGCATATGATTAAGAGAATTTTCTGTTCTCAGTTGAATGGGGGAGACAGAGCAGTACTCACATTTCACAAATATTTTCAAATTGATTTCTGACCTTATGGAATCTATGTCGAACAAAAATAAATATTTTTGCATCTATAAACCAAAGAGTATAAGCTAAAATTCTGGCGTATTGTTTTGAATAGTGGGGAACTTTCATTTATTGGCTGGGATTGAAACAAGTCGGATAACTTGGCAGACGCTGTTTGGCCCTGTAGATATATGGCTTTATCTGACCAGTAGGTAGACAGTGATCATGGCCATGGATCCTGGATCCCTATGCTCTGAATCCTGATAAGCAGAGTTAATAGAATGAACAAATGAATGAGTTTTAAATTCTACAAATATGTATTCATCCTCTCTCTGTCTGTAAGAGCTACAACTCATCAGAATGCTTTTGTTCGTAAGTAAAAAATAGCCTTAAGGATAAAATGGTGGTTTATTGTCTCACAAAACTAACAACCATGATATAACTCTAAGTGATTCAATGACTTCAGAAAAGCCTCAGATCTTTCTGAGTTTGAGCTCTGCCGCCTTTAGCACTGGCCTCCTGCTAAGTTTGCATCTCCTTATAGAAACAAGGGGTAATTCCTCCACGTGAGATAATGCTTCAGCTCTTGCTGTTCTCAGCCAGCAGAAACAGAGATAAACTGTTTCTATCAAGCACAGAATGCCAATTTTTCCTTTCCCTTTGGTCTGATTGGGTCAACTCAGTCACATGTCTACCCCTAAACCAGTAGGAGACACCAGAAAAGCAATAAGTGGGTGACTCAGGACCCATTTGTAGAACTGGAGATGAACTCATCTTCCTGTTCATAATAGAAAGGGTTGGGAAGCTGAAAGAAATTGAAGTTCTGATAGAAAGTAGAGAGGAAATAGAAGCTGGCTGGTCTACCGGAAGATTTCAGGATGATAAATTATGTGAGTTTCTAAGTGAACAAGTCATTTTATCTTTCTCCAATAAACATATAATCTATGCTTTTTTGCAGGCCCCTGTGCTTTTTCTTAATAGAACTAATTATGCATAAATATTATCAAATAATTCTTATTAACTAATTACAAATTACTCATCTAAAGAGTGATTCGATTTACATCAACTTAAGAGATTTAAAGTCAAATACATGCATGAAACAAGAGGTATTTATAACTTGCAGAGGTTATCAGTTAGTCTTCAGAGTAAATCGGAATTTTTCTTCCAAGTTTAAAAAAGAAATATTTAGCATGAATTGCTTGGGGTGGTCTTTTGCAGTCAGAAAGGAGTACATTTCCTCTTTCTTGAAATGCCTTTCTCAATTCCAAGAATGTTATAGCTTGGAAGTAACTCAAAGATTAATTTGAATATGGAATACTTTTTTAGTATAATGGTAAAGAGTTCAGGTTCTAGAGGCAGGAAGTTTTTGCTTAAAACCTTTCCTGCTTTCTCCCATCCCCTTATTGTTTGTGTAATAGTTGATATGTCAGTCAGACATTCTAGGCCTCAGTTACCTTATGTGTAAAGTGAAGTTAATAACAGAACCTACGTCACAGGATTGTTTTCATAAAAGAGGTATTAGCACTAGAATTATACTTGTTATATGGTAAGGACTCAATAAGCATAATGATATCATTAGTTTCCTTAATCATCTATGCAGGTTTCATATTAAAATGATTCTGTAAAATATACCAATTTGAATAATAACCACTTACAGTCTTACTATGTGCTAAGAAACATGTAATGATATAAGCCATTTAAATCGCATGTTACCTTCTTATATCAACCACCTGAAGAGAACATTATCATCACTGTTGCACGTACTGAAGTTCAGAGAGCTCAGGTAACATTCTGTAGTTCCCACAGCTAGGAAATATTTAAATCAAGATTTTAACTCATAACAGTCCACTTTTGCTTTACTCTATAAAGTGAAGTTACTTACTTGACATTGTATAGTCTTGTGAGGGTCTTAACTTATTTTTTTATTATTTTTTTTATTTTTTTTATTGTTGGTTGTTCAAAACATTACATAGTTCTTGATATATCATATTTCACATTTTGATTCAAGTGGGTTATGAACTCCTATTTTACCCCGTATACAGCTTGCAGAATCACATCAGTTACACTTCCATTGATTTACATATTGATATACTCATGTCTGTTGTATTCTGCTGCCTTTCCTATCCTCTACTATCCCCCCTCCCCTCCCCTCCCCTCCCCTCTTCTCTCTCTACCCCCACTACTGTAATTCATTCCTCCCCCTTGTATTATTTTTCCCTTTCCCCTCACTTCCTCTTGTATGTAATTTTGTATAACCCTGAGGGTCTCCTTCCATTTCCATGCAATTTCCCTTCTCTCTCCCTTTCCCTCCCACCTCTCATCCTTGTTTAATGTTGGTCTTCTTCTCGTGCTCTTCTTCCCTAGTCTGTTCTTAGTTACTCTCCTTATATCAAAGCAGACATTTGGCATTTGTTTTTTAGGGCTTGGCTAACTTCACTTAGCATAATCTGCTCTAATGCCATCCATTTCCCTTCAAATTCTATGATTTTGTCATTTTTTAATGCAGAGTAATACTCCATTGTGTATAAATGCCACATTTTTTTTTATCCATTCGTCTATTGAAGGGCATCTACTTAACTTATTTTTTAAGGAATCTGATTTCTGTTTTACATATTACTCTATTTAAAACACTTTTAAATGAAATATAAAGTAGAGCTATGGTCAAAGTTTCCAAGTTTGAAAATGCAGTCAAATCTGGCTTACAAATGTGTTTGTTTGCTTTGTCTAGTGTTATCCTAATTAATTGCCAAAGTTTAAAACTGGAAGATTGCTGCAGTCCGGCTGCAGCAAAATAATCGGGGTGGGGGGGTGGGGGGAGTGGGGGGGGTTGCTGAGCAACTTGTGAAGACTGATACAGCAGGAGTAGGAGCCGTTTATTGTAGGACAGGAGGGGTATATATACATTCCACACAGCTTATCTTAATTAACATAAACTCGATACAGCAGTCAACCAATAAGAAATCTCTACACTTAATGGCTCGCTGGTGTCACCTCACAAACCACTCCCCCCTGCAAAATGCCAGGTGCCATCCTGACATGTTTACAGACCCTAACAGAAGATGTCACATATGAACAAAGAATTATGGCTTCCACGGAATCTCATGATTTTCTGACAACTCTGGTTCCATGGGCTTAGTAATAAACCATTGAAGTGTAGTTAAGTAGGAGCTGCACCTTGTTAGAGTAGACATGTGCAGTACTTCCTTGGTTCCCCTGGGGACAGTTCCTTGACTCCTCCAGCTACCCAATTCTGCAGATGCTCAAATCCCCTATACAAAATGGTGTAGTATTTGGGTATAACATACCCACATCATTCCATGTTGTTTAAATTATCTCCAGATTGCTGATAGTATCTAGTAGTATACAATGTGAACGCTATGAGATAGTTGTTACACTGTATCGTTTAGGTAAGGATGACAAGAAGAGGTTGTGCATAATCAGTACAGACATGATTTATTTTTTTCTGAATATTTTCAATCTGCAGTTGGTTGAACCTGTGGATAGAGAATGCGTGGATATGGAGGCCACTTACAGGATAATAAAGGCTTACAGTCTTACTTTGTGCTAAGAAATATGTAATGAATCTTCTCTGCTACAACCATTCCCTCATTTTTAGTTATTAACCTTCCCCTAAAGGCATTTTTTAGTATGATCTTGCTGTAAATAGTGAAAGCAATTTTCCAATATGTCTTATTTTTTTTTCTTGGAGAAAAATAATGAAATTAACATTCCACTTACTTTTCCTGGTGGAGATGTAAATATACTGTTGTCAACAAAAACCCATTGCCCCATTTTGACACCAGAGCTGAAGTGCTCTTCAGAAATGTAAGTCTCAGAAAGGATTCTCAGGAAGGGGATACTGTTATATCCAATGCTTTCCTAAGAGAGGGCTTTCTGATTCCGGATTGAAAAGGATCAACAATCAGCATATCCCTATAACAGCACATTTCCTTGACGTCAGATCAGGTTTTCAAGCCATTAGGTCCTTCGTTCAGTGAGAATTCAAGATCTTAGCACATGAATCATTCATAGAGTGAAGGAAAGAGCCTGCGGAATGTCTTCCTCTGCAGCAGGCATATGGATGAGATGTGGTTTTGGAGGGTGTCCAAAACTCAGACTTCCAGAGAGCTTGGCAAGAATATGGAGAGAAGGATTAAGAAGTAGGAGGTTGTTTTAAAGCTGAAAGCATCTGTGCCAGTGGAACAAAAACACCATTACCATTACACCTTCAACCTTTAAACTAAGGAGGCTTTGTGGTTGTTTATTAGAGCAATACAGGTGTGCCTCCTTTTAGGGAAATTCAAAATGTGAAAGTCTCCACAGAGAGAGGTTGGGAATTTATGTCACAGAAAACTGTCCCTTACAGAATGATTTTCTACAGGTTTTTTTTTTTTTCCCAGTAACTAGGTTTCCTTGTAGTTGTAAGGAACTACATACAGATGAGAAAATTAGAATTTAGAGAAGTTGCCGAGTTTTCATAGCCATCTCTGAGACACAGGTTGAACTGATTCTAGAATACAAGCTCCGAAGCCCCCCTCCTCTACATCAGTTCCATTAATGATCAGCGCCCTGATTTTTACAAAATAGACTCATTTAAACCAAGGACCCATGACTCAGAATCTGAATTCAGGTTCACTTGAATCCACAAGTATCCTTTTGTGTGTGTGTATGTGTGTGTGTTAAAGAGCTTTTATTTAGAAACAAGGGAAAATGATACTTGAAAATTATTAGTAGCCACATTTTGGCACCTTTGTTCACTGAATTGTTGGGAAGTAGTTCAAATGAATAGCAGATGTGCAAAAGACAATAACAATAAGCCTCTGTAAATGGAAAAATCTACAACATTTTAAAAGCATCTTCCAGAAGACTGAACTTTTGTACACTCGTTGTTGTTTTAAAATGTGCTCATTTTGTTTGGGTATTTGCTCATAATGAGGCAACTGATATCCATGCCAATGTTCATGTATCTTTGGGAATCTCAGAAAATAATAATCTTGAAGGAAAAAAAAACTTAACCATATTTTCTTACTTAGAATAATATAAATTATTCAATTGCTTCAGAAGTTTATCTAGGCACAGTTTCATATAAACCACCTTAATAAAATTATGGTTTACTAAATATATATATATATATTTGGATCATTCTTAAATTTTAAGAATAATTATTTTTTAAAACTTATTTGTTGAAGCGAATGAGGCTTGTGATTACCAAATCTTTCAGGGATGACCATATAACAGTGAGCACAAGCAAGAGGTTATGATGAATAATTTTCAGAGTTCAGCCTCGAGTAATCATTTCCAGAGCCATGCTTAAACTGTTAAATTATATTTGCTAAAGATCCAACCATGAACATCAGGCACTATTCTGTGTTTAAATCTTGCTATTTTTGAATCGTAGAGATAAACAGCCAACACCTCAGCTCAAGAACAGTAGCTCCCACAAAACCAGCAAGCAGCACACCGGGAAGAGGTTTGCATTTATATTTATTCACTGGGCTGAAATGAAAAGACTCTTACAATAAGCCAATCAAGCACAGTATGTGTGGATACCAACTTCATAAAAAAATGATAATCGGGATGATTTTAAAGTTTCAGTCATGGAAAATATTGTAAATAGATGATACCTATATTTTTAATTTATTGCTAAATAAAACCATTTAGCCTATTGATCAGCACAGGTAATAGGATTTATCCCTTTATTAGATTAGTCCTGACACATATAAAATTGCATTAATTGTGCACATAGGGTGATTGTTTTATTTGCTTTATGTTGATATCTAACTCTGCTATTACCCAACACTTTTTACGTACTCTCCACTGCCTCCATGATTGACTACAGAACAAGTTTTAGTTCATGGGTGGCCAACATGAGGCAAGTGCAAGTATCCATTTTCTCTTTTCATCTCAGCTTTTGCCAGGGAAGCTGATGCAGGCTAGTCCACAGGCATGACGAGACACATGGCCTAGCCACTACTGTGTCTGTAGCCAGCCAATCAACCCATATCTTTTTGAACTCACCTAAGACCAGCTCTGCAGAGTTTAGCCTGATCTGCTAACTTGATGACTTGTAAACTAAGAAAAGCCTTGTTTTAAACCATCAATTTGGGGCTGCTTTTACTAAGCAGCATTATTATGCAGCAGAGAGAAATATTTTGGCCTTAAGAAGACATCAAAAATAATACAAAGAAAAATGTATGTAAATAGCCACACCCATTGGAATTGATACGTAAGGTATTTTTTTTTAGTTTCAATCACAAAAAAATTCAGTTATATGGCATCTGAAGTCTAGTTCTTGTTAAAGGAAAACATAATGGATTGACGACTGGATTTGTGAAAGATGTATTCCTGTATCAGACAGACAGTTAGACATGTAAGACTGCATATCTTGGGTACATATGCATGTTTTCTCTGATTGCCTTATAAATGTGGCATGAATGTTCGTATATAGTTAATGCTGTTCTTTTCATGTGTCTTTCTTCATTTTATGCTAGAGTTCTCAGCAATTGGATTGATGTCAAAACTGGAAGGTTTTCAAAATTCTTGGGATAAAATCAAGGAGAAAGTGAGGTGAAAAAAATCTGTAGAGGTAAAACAAGATTTAGTTTTTATATAAAAATATGTATATCATAGAACTGTTGTAATATGGATCTACCCAGATGGGCAAGTATCAGTCCTATTGAAATAGCAGCCTTCTTGATAATTTCCACTCAAATAACATACAAAACCACAGAGTCTTTTTTTACGAAAGGAACATGATGTAAAATCTCAGTCTTCTTGCAAATGTAGATTGCCAACTGTGAGATGCTTTGGAAATGCATGGATGGCCTTGAGTTTTATTGGCTTAAATAAATATCTTTAAACAGTGGAAATTTTAGCCCTTCCTGATTCAGGAATACTGTGTTCTCATTCTTTTGCCACATCTAGTTTATTTGCAGAGCCCATGAACTTTTGAATTTGGAGAAGACTTTATATTTCATGCAGTTCAGTTTCATGCTAGTGTAAGACTCCCTTGAAGACAGACCTGGAGCCTTTGAATGACTATTTTTAGTGAATAATAACTCCAATTCCATGAGGCAACCCATTTCTTCCTGTTCATTGGAAGACTTCTTTTGTGTTCATTCATAATCTAACTCTCCTCATCATTCACCATACAAAATATGAAATGAATGTGTTTCTTCTTCAAAGTGACTGTACCTTCAATAGTTGAAGACATTCTAATAGCTACAGCCCAAAGATCTTTTATTTTGTATCATGCAGTGAGGTTTCTAGACCCAGGATCATTACAGTCAATTCTACTCTAGATACCTCTCTTTTAACATTATTACCCTAGGTACACCTATGACTGTACATATGGTGCGTCACTGCATCACGTACAATCAGAGAAATGAAAAGTTGTGCTGCCGTTGTGTACAATGAATCAAAATGCATTCTGCTGTCATATATACCTAATCAAAATAAATTAAAATTAAAAAAATATATAATTCTTAAAATGAACTAAAGCAAAGAATCTAGATGTGGGTTGGTCACTGCAGGAAACAGGGAGTTCTTTTTCTCACATTTCAATTTATTTCCATTCATCACTTCTCAAAGCGATTTAGCATCCTTGCCAGTTCAAATACAATGAGAAAATCAGAAACTCGCCTAGATATTTCAAATAGAGAACATGCAATACAAGGAATTTATTACAGAAGCAATCATCAAGTTGAGGAAAATGAGGAAGTAACCCTCAGTTAGCCACCCAGAAAACGTCTGAATCTACTGAGCTAGGAGAACAATAGCAGGTGGTATGAGGGAACCCCGAATCGGAGTCCCAGTGGATGTTAAACCACAGCAGGGGTGCCTAGGAGAAGGTGGGACCTTGGGAAGTTTTGAAAATCTTTCCCCTACCCAGGAGGACCTACAGCCAAGGTCCTAGAGCAATAGGGAAAAGTGTCCATTGCTGGCATGCCAACTATATGAGGAAGTAGGGGAGGATGTGGAGAGGAGAGAGAGCCAAGGAGAGGTGGAGGAGAAAAAAGGAGGAGCAGCAGCAGCAGAATTCTGACTTGTCTTGCTCTCTGATCTTCCTCTATGGCTCCCATGAGTTGAAACTTTTAGAAACCAGTTGTTAGGAAAGCCTGAAATATAGTTCCTTATGACATAATGATAAGCAGGAAAAGTTAGAGGAGTAGACCTGACAGCCAACAGATGAGCTATATTGTAGCTTCTTTATTCAAATTTTCCAAGCCTCAAAAAAAAAAAAAAATCAGAGAAAGGAGTTCTAATTTCCAATATCTACTTCAGTTGCATTTCACATTTGTAAAATTCTTAGAGTGCCCCCCAGAATATTTTCCATTTTTTATGGGATTAACCTAATCCAACAATTCTTTATTTGCTATATTCTAATTACTTAAATAAAATTGATTACTAGGTTTAGGATTAAGGAGATTTCACTTACTTTGAGCCATTTGTAGTCTACCAGAAAAGGGAAGTGATCACACTATTATTTGCTTTTGTTGTACTTCATTGGGCTACATAAGTTTCCTCTTGTTGATCCAGAAAGGGGTGGTGTTCCAGTGAGGATCTTTTTCTGTCTCCACTGGCAGTGAAAGTATTTATCAGAATGTGAGATCATTAGTGGAGCCCAATTATCAGGACACAGTGAGAACTACAGGGTCTTTTCCCCACACCTTAATCTTCTGAACCACTTTTGTTTGGGCAAGGAGGGTAGTCAATCTTTGCTGGTTAAAGAAATAACCCAAATTTGTTCTACTTATTTTAACTTTCTCCATTCATTAATGGTTGAGTAATAAGGATCACGTGGATCTCAGGTTCTAGTTTTAACTAAATGTCAATTTATATATCCAGTCACTTAAAGAAATATCTACTTAAAATTCTTCATGCCTAAAATTGAATTCACGATAGTCTATTATATGATATTTTCTGATATTTAATTTTGATACTCAATACTAAAACTTTTATGGTATCCGATGCTAAAACTGTTCCTTCTCAAGTATTCCCCAGCTCAGTGAATGCCAAAATCCATTCAATTGTTGAATCAGTTGTTTTAATCATTTGTGTTTATTTTCTTTCCTTCTTTCCCTTTCCACAACTAATTGCCAAGACCTTTGTCAGTTCTACTTCCCAAACATCTTCATGTATTACATCCCCCCACATAGTCACAGATATACAGTTATCTGGGTTACTCCTATGGTTTCCTAACTAGTTTAACTTCCTTAAACTTTAATCTTCAAATTGTCCTTCATTATGATGCCAGGGGTTGTCTCTAAAATGTAAATCAGATAATGTCACTCCCAGGTAAAAATCACTGAATGAATTCCCATTGTCTTTGGAATAAACTGCAGTTCCTTTGTTGAACAAGATGTCTTTCTTATAGATTAAAAATAATTGAATTTCAGAGATTCACATGGTTCAATGTAATATAATACACCATTTCATTATCTGGTTCATGGTTTTCTCTTTAGACTCAACTCTTGGCACTTTGCACATCTTATAGTTTAGACACAAAGGAAAGGAGGAGAGAGAATACAGAGAAAAATGGAAAATTTTTAGACATCCTAATTTTGAAGAGCCTGTAGTATATCTAAAGGAAAATAGCTGATGGATATTTTTTATAGATATGGGAAATGTGGGTTAAATATATGTCTTTGTAAATCATTATTATATAAATTGTAATTAAATGCAGAAGAATCTATAAGACTGAAAAATTGCAGAGTGAGAACAGAGTGAAGGATAAAATCTGAGGAACACTAGTATAAGAATGGGCAAATGAAGAAATACCTGGAAAGAAAGCTAAGGAAGATACACAAAAGAAGATAAAAACTGTGAAAAAAATAAGAATCTGTTTTTTAAAAAATGGAGACAAAGGAACAAAAGCTGAAAGTATCCATTAGTTTTTGTTTTGGCCAAGAGGTTACTGATAATATTACCAATGGAATGATGGGGAGGAAGGTAGACACAGGCCATTGCATAATGAAAAGGAGAGTAAAGCCCAACTGTGAAGGAAATGTGTCCAGTGGTTCTTAATAGTTGATAATAAACTGAATACAATATGAAAATTGTTAATCACAAAATAAGTTACAAACAATCTTACTCATTAAGAAACACTTGAATACATATACATTATTTACATTATTTAAAAGTGTAGTAACTTGCTTACCACTTAGCAATTTGTGAATAATTGACAGTATTTATCAAGCTCTTGAAATATACCAGGGCATGGAGGTTTGGTTTTACATTAAAAAATGTCCTTAATTCTCATTAAAGCTTTTCTTTTTGAGGGCCATGAGTGTCCGCTATCTTTGACTGTTGCTGAAAAAATAAGTTAATCAAACACATTTGCATTCTCATAAACTCACCTGGTATCATTTATTCATTATTTTTTTTTCTTGTCCAGGAAATAATGAAGAGTGGTGAGCAATGTTCTCTTTGTTCTAGCTTTAACCATTATTATGTTCCTACATAATTGCAGGTATTTGTCTTCATGGTATATAGAATGCTTGCACTTCCTGACCCCCTTGATTTGGGTTTATTGATCGTGTTTATGACCAAATGAGATGTGAGATTCAGCATGTGTTACTTCTGGGCAAGCACAATTCATTGTAGAAGCAAGTTGATCCAGAAGTATCTTTTGCTCTGAAATATCAGTGAGAAATATTCTACATAGTGTTTGCTTCATGAGCTCACTCCTAGGGAAGTGGTTACTTAGACAAATAGTAATCAACATATCATGGAAAGGAGAAATAAATATTTGTGGTTTTAGTGAGATTTGAGGCTTGTTATTTCAGCGTAACCAAATGGATATGATTTCCAGATTATCTTTCTCCTCTGAAATCCTCATTCCAAGGAAAATAAAACTCCCTTTCATTTTTGGCTTGAGTAAAAAGATTGGTTTGCACACTTAGGACTTATAATGCTTAGTTTGAACTCTTGTTTCTACCACCTATTGCTTTTATGGTTGTTGTGGTTTAGATATGAGGTATCTCCCGAAAGCTCATGTGTAAGAAAATGCAAGAAAATTTAGAGGTGAAATGATTGAGTTATAAGAGTTTTAATCTAATCAGTGCTTTAATTCCCCGATATGGATTAACTAGACAGTCACCATAAGCAGGTATGGAGTGTCTGGAGGAGACAGAACACTGTTGGCATGCCTTTAGGGTTTATTTTGTCCCTGGTGAGCAGAGCTCTCTCTGCTTCCTGAATGTGACTTGAGCTTCTTTCTTCCTCCACATCCTTCCATCATGATATTATGCCTCACCGCGGCCCAAAGCTATGGAGTCAGTGTATGGCTAAAACTTCTGAAACCCTGATCCAAATAAATTGTTCTTTTCATGTCATTTTGGTCACCGTGATGACAAAGCTGACTAAAACAGTGTTTTTTCAATAATTTTGAAGATCTCTCTGAGTTTTCATATTACCTAGAAAGTGTTCATAATTATGGTGTTCTTTCAGAGGAGATATGAAAGGATTAAAATTAAGCTATAGATGGAGTGCCTATAAAATCAACCTATAGTGATCATTCAATAAATGTTTGCTCTTGTAGTAAGTAGTTAATCTCATGCAGGAACGTCCTTATCCATAGATACGAATGTATACATCTGATGGACATTAATCTGTTGCTCATTAAAAAAAAATAGAGTTGAGAATTCATACTGGATCCACTTCTAAAATCTCTGCTCTTTTGGACTTACCCCTTTTGTATGTATCACACATATTTGTGATTTATTTATCACAAATAAAAAATGGTTTATTTGTTATTTTTGCCATCTACTTACCTCCTTAGGTACTCTAATTTATTGGAAAGTGTGGAACATGACTCAGTTTTCCCCTCTACTCTTATGCTGGAGGACACCATTCATGTTTACAAGCCCTCAAGAAGCAAAAACAAGGCAACAATAACAACAACTATGCAATACCAACATACACACACATACACACCTCTAAACCAAGTTTCTCAGTTCTGAACTACCTCTACTTAAGAAAGCAAATCCACTCTAATAAATACTACCAGACTGTTTCATCTTGGATAATTTTGAATTTAAATATCTGAATTTCCTGTATAATTTCCTATAGTTTCAGCTTACTTCAGTTTCCTATAACCCAGCTACTGTTGCTACTTCACTTATTGTCACTCTTGGGATTCACCTCTGTGTCACCTCTTTATAGCTGCAGTTCCTTCACTTTCCAGATTGTATGCACATAGTCTATTGCTACTGCTCTTTTCCCAGGACCATTATTAATGACTCCCTTGCTATACTTTCCAAATCAACTGTCAAAATTCCAACTATGAATTAACACAATAATTTACCTTTTCACTATTATAAATGTTCATAGAAAAGATCGCATACTCAAATGCTAATATTACCAATTCGTGCTATTTTTCTAATTGGATAGAAATCAATCTTTTTTCTTTTCTTATTCAGTTGTGACCCTCATTCCGTATTGATACCCACTCGGTGAGTTATTTATTTTTATGAGTCATTAAGAATGCCTCTAACTTTCTGTGTTCTTTTTACAAAGATGATTGAATCTAAATGCATGCTGCCTTCATGGTTTCTTGCTAGGAAGGAAACATCTCTTTTAGGCTACAGTTAAGCTTCCCACTATTTCTGTGGATGCACCTAATTTGTCTGTTATCTCCCCTTTCACCTCATCTTCAACCTTTCCCTTTTGAAGTGGTCTTCTTCATCACACTTTCTTCAACTAAATAAGCCTTATTTTAAGTTCAAATTTCTCGCTAAAGCTTTGGTCTTTCTCTCCTAGATATATTAGTTTTTTTGTGAGATTTCTTACATTTTCTTTAGCCCAATTCCACCCACCAGCTGTGTTATTGGGGTTTTGTACCCCACTCTGTTCTAAGGATGTTACTTTCCATTCCTTTCCTTATTTGACTTCTAAGGAATAGTTGCTATGACATTTTTTTTTAAATCATGCCTTCCTATTACTATTTTGTTTGTAAAAACATCTAGTTCCCATTTTTTTCTTTACAAAGCTCCTCCCGCCTGTGCCCACTCCCTTGCATTATATCCCTTGCTGTTCTGCCCTCTCATAGACTTCCAAGTCATTGGTACCCTCTCAAGGCTTCAGTTTCTCTCCTGTGGCTCCTGACACTTGACCTTGAGTCCTGAGGCTTTGGCATAGACAATGGCTTCTTTAGCTCTGACCCGTGCTTCTGCTCTAGTTTGACATTTCCTTCTCCTCAACACTTTAACTGTTTGATGAGTATTTGTTGTATAATTGATAAAATCCCTCAACATTACTTGTACAGATTAGATAAACTTGTGGTTGACTAAGATAATGCAGGAAATGAGTATCAAGGAAAGATCTCAAACCAAGTCTATTACACACAGAGACTGTTGATTATCAGTGTTTAAAAATTCTTAGTAAGTTTCTATAATAATGGTGTTATTATTATTACCATTATTATTGCTATTTGTGCAAACAAGCCTTCAAGCTTTATCTTCATTGTATTCTACAATGTTTCCAGCACCATATACTTAAATATTGTACTATTTTGTGCCAATAACATTTTTGTTTAATTGATTTTGAAAGTATGTAAGTGTAAAGAATAAGAAAAATTACTTAAGTATTTTACCCTTTCTCCAGAGTTTTACTTCCAAGGCCAGGTAAGTAAATGCAGTGGTAGAAGCTACTCAGTGATCAAAGCAAGACAATAGAGAATGGTAAGGACTGTAAAGAAATGAGAAGCATAAGTCAGATCCAAGGATATTCGCATTTAATTAGTAAAGTATTTATGCCAAACAAAATGTATCTGTAGGGCAATTTTATGTCCCCAACTTTTCGACTCATGCTTCAATAATAACCTCATGCAGCTTTAGCAAAAGACAGCCAAAACTGAAGCAGAATTTTAATTTCATGGTCAATCTTAACACTCCTTGGTTCAAGTTGACAATAGATTATTCCTATTCCAAAAATGATTGATAAAAGCAAAAATACTCTATGTGAAAATGAGACCACAAGGAAAAGAGAAAAATAATGTGAAAATATGTTGTGCTGGTATTTTCCTAGAATCATGGGGGAAAAGATGTAGAAAAAAAGAGAGAAAATAATTTTTCTTCCTCATACTCTTTACGAATTATTATTTTCTTCAGTATCAAAGATAGACTTCTCTGGGGGAACTGTCAAAACCATCTTAAAGGAAAGCCACTCAAATAGTATTTCTGAGGTTCAGAGCTAAAGACTCATCAAAGTGTTCAAATTTAGTCAAGAGAAATCAGTTCATAAAAGGGATCTGAGATATATGTGTGGCAGCTACTACTGTCCATCCACCCCTTTATATCACAGCCGACTTTGCTAGTTGGTTGAATTACTCACTATGGGTGGAGCTCTTCCAAATCCCAGAACTCTTATCAGCACTGGGAGCACTGGTAGTACCACTATGTAAGTTTTTCATGAGTTAAACCAAGATCTAAATGAAGGATTTACTTTTTCTTTAGAGTCATGTGATTTTCCAAATGATAACACAGAGCATAATAAACATGACACGTCTATAAGAGTATAACAGATGAACCTTCATCTAGTGACAGAAACAGACCACCAGAGATGAATCTTTTCAATTATGACAACATCTCTTATTTTTATGCTTTCTCTCCAAAATCAAGCCTTTATTTATTAACGGTAACATTCTCCTACCTGGTCTCCTGAAATCTAATCTCCTCTTTCCTGTCTAGCCCACACATTATTAGATTAATCTACCATCATATCACTTCCTTGTTTAAATAATAAATTACCTTTTTCTATATCCAATAGCTCTTTATATATACATTTTATTTAAAGAAATGAAAAGTATCATGGTTTCATAAATTTGGGAATCCCTGAGTTGCCATATTGCCATATTTCTCCGAGATTTCTTGTTTACATGTCATGGAGCAGTAGTGCTTTGCACAATAATCAGTTTGGAAAGCGTTAGCATAGTGCAGGCATAGACAAATATTCACTTTATGGAGCACTTTTTGATCACCAACAATCTGATAAAAAAAAAATAGAGTCACACAGATTGATAACCAAAACAGAACCTAGAATTCCTCCTACTCTGGAGTCGTCTGTATAGGGAAACCATGGTTTTGTTTGCAGTACCACAATGCTTAATTCATGACTTGCCTCTTGTAATTATCTAAGCAGATTTAGTTTTGATTTTCTTTATTATTTCCTGTTTTTCTCTGATGCTTTAAGAATGGCTTCCAAAGCCTTATTTATATTTCTAAATTAATGGTTTGTGTAGGGAAATAAAACCTAGCAGTGAAAGAAGAAGAAAGTAAGCACTCAAAAATGAGTCCATAAATGGATTTCAGAATAATGTTTGCTGACAAAATTGTGTTGTGATTTTCTTTTCTCCTGGTTTTTCATCCATAGATAACAATGCCATACGTTTGTTTTTATGGTCTTTACTTTGTCTTTTATAGGGTCTGATAAGCAATTTGAAGTCTGAAAATAAAGATCAACTTTTTTCATTTCCAGGGTGATATTAGGACTTTGTGGTTGTTTGCACAGTTCCACTTGAAGATCACAATCTTGAACACATTGATGAATAAAAATGTCTTTTCTGTGCCTAAGGAGCCAAAGTAAACCTGCAAATGCTGAACTGTAGAGCAAGCCAGGGAAGGGCATCACACAATTCTGCCCTTTAATTGAAAGTACATATGAATACAAGCACATTTCTCTAATACAGGAAACCATGCAAAGCGGTTACATGGAGATATGAAGGTGGTACAGCCTGATGGGGGAGAGGGAGAGATGTGCATGGTACACAACATTCTTGGAGCCCACATGTGGTAGGGAAAGCCATGCCTCTCAAAGATGTCTCTGCCTTAATCTTCAGAACCCCAGGCTATGTCACCTTATATGTAAAAAGGGACTTACTTGGCAGTTCTGACTATGGTAAAGATCCTAGAGATGGGACACTATCCTAGATTATCCAGCTGGTCCTAATCTTATCTATGAGTCCTTAAAAGTGGAAGAGGAAAGTAGAAGAGTGGGTCAGAGTCAGAGAGGTGCAATGTGAAACTGACTGCCCCTACTACTGTTGGCTTTGAATTGGAGGGAGGTGGCCATGAGCCAAGTAATGCAGTGGCCTCTAGAACCTGGGAATGACCCACAGTAAACAGGGCAGCAAGCGAATGTGACCCTCCACCTTAGAGCAACAAGGAACTGAATTCTACCAGCAGCCCAGTGGATGAGAAATGGAAGGCTCCTAGAGAGCTCCTGTTCTAGGAAAGGAGTGCAGCTCGTTGACACCTGGAAAGACCCATGCCAGACTTCTAAAACTGTAAGAGCATGTACCTGTGATGTTTTAGGCCACCTTATGCAGTTATTTGTTATTGTAGTAATAGAAATGGATATACCAAATTATGAATAACATTAGGAAGTAACCTTGGAAAAAATATGATAGGTATAAACCACAACATAGATTTGTATACCCCAGGATTAACTTCCTCAAATCCTAGAAGTAGATTCAGCTTTTATTCATCTCTGTTATACACAAGAGGCCTATGTCATATATAAAAATTAATACCAAGAATAGATGAACGGTACTCAAATTTCTGAAAGAGTCAAGCATTACCAGAACTGTCTACTCCTATAACAATATAATTACCGAGTAAAATTAATAATAAATAATAATCTCGATGTTTTCCTGTAGACTCCTTAGTTTTTAATTATTTTTTCATTGTTGATTCAACCGTTCTTTGATTATGATGTTTTATTTTATATCTACTTAGAAGAGTTTCAAAATTAAAAGGGTAAATTCTATGAATTATTGGTATCATAATAAATATTTAGAAACTTACTAGCAAATATTGAAACTGTCCTTACAGTCTTGGAATTGACTCTAGACTGATATAACATTTTTTTCTTGAACACTTGTGAGATGGTACACACCACTACAAAAACACAGAAGACAAAGTTAAGTCTGGAAGGCTTTGCAGTTGATTTGGTGATTCATAGCAGTTAATGAATGGGTTAAAAGACAGTGAACTCTGTCTGTGTGCTATAGTTTCATCAACTGAAAAATAGAAATGAAAATAATACATATATTAGAGAATTCTTTGAAAGACTTCTCTAGGCTATATTTACTGAAAGCTATATATATATATATATACTAATATTTATATATATATAAATATTAGTATATATATATATACTAATATTTTGGAATGGAGAATTGTAGAGTTTTTAAAGAGGAACAGAATACATTTTCTTTTGCTGTGCATTTCTACATGCAGACTACATGCAGATGAGAGGGAAATCCTGAAGATCCAGTGAGCTGTAGGGTCATCATTTGGTGGTTAGGAGAAGATAGAAAAAGCAGGGCCCAGCCTGGAATGTAGTAACCACAATGGTACAGGAAATAGCCCAGGGTATCTCTGAGTTGTAGCCAGAAGCAGCACTTTGTGGTGATGCCAAAGCAGCAAATCATGAAAGCATCAGTGATTCTGGACATAGCAACAGAAATTTGGTGACCTGTGAGGCTGCCCTGAGATGGTGACAGGCAGTGATCTGAGCAGAACAGCAAATCCTAGACTGCAGCAGAATAACGTGGTTGACTGCTGTCAGAAAGGAGTTGAGGAAGAGGCTGTCTGAGCAGGTTCACAGTAGACTGCTTACCATAAGGCACTGCAGGACTGTCCCTTGTGTGGGCATGACCAGGGAGTTCCAGAAGAAGAGGAAGACTTACAGAGGGGAGAGGGCAGAGATTCTGAGTTGAGAAAGTAGCAAATGGCTTTCAGAAAAATAGGCTTTTTGTCTTATAATGTGACCTTAAATATGTCCACAATTTAGTGAGTTGTTTCAGGTTGCACAAACTACATATTGCATAAGGTGATAGATCCTCAAATAGAACTAGAAGCCCAGAGGAAGGAAAAAAACTCTGACCCAAATATGCTGAAAATTTTGAAGTGATGAAGTGGAGAAAGGATTTGGGGAATAACTGAAGTACAATGAGCTATGACTATGTATGGGTAATGAGAAAATTTAAATAATTTTCCCTTTTGCCTTCTACTTATGATAGAGCCTCAACTTCTAATTATGTGCACCTCCAGTTTGTTTTTTATATAAGAATATAATTTTGAATTGGTCTTTGACCTCTCATTCCTTACAAACTAAGATTATCGTTACGTTTGTCAATCATTTACATTTACATTTACTGTGCATATATTGTGTATCTGACCTCTTAATAAGAGGTGAGGGGTGGGGCATAGTTCAGTGATAGAGTGCTTGCCTAACATATGTGAGGCCTTGAGGTTGATCCTTAGCACTGAAAAAAAAGTGAGAGGATGTGATACATTTTGAAAAACCCATTTAATTTTCCAAAAGCATACTTTCTGAAGGTTGTTGCATCATGTAAGAAGAAAATGTCACAAGTCACCTGTGACAGTCATACAGACATTTGCAAGTCACAACAATGTAGTAAACTATGTATACAATAATCAAAGAGAACATAGGATAGGTGAGTGTGTGTGCATGTGTGTCTGACACTTTGTCCCTCCCCCATGACATAAAACAGTGCCAAGGCAACCTGTAGCCTAGAAAGTTTTAATATTTAATTTCTACTTATAAAACCTACATTTCTGAATTCATCAGCCAATAATAGAAACATATAAAATACAACATAGAAGTCAGATTCAATCAGAATCATCCCATATTTTGCTACAATACTGATCATACCCTCTGAATTGGAAAGACCAAGGTTGTCAGACAATTCACCAGCCACTTATCAAGCAGGAAGGAACTTTATTTTTAGAACGCACACACCTTATGCACCATGCAGCTCTTCAGGAATTCCCTCAGAGCCCAACTGCGACCACAGGCTCCTCCTCTGAGCACCTCAACCTGCACTCTTTCTGTCCTTGAGACCAATTGGCTGGGTCGTGAGGGAAGAGCCAAAAGAATCCCCCAATGAGCAGCTCCATGGTCTGAAAGGGTGGGGAAACAGCCCAATGAGCGTCTCCAGAGGAGCCAATCAGCTGGAAGTTTGCTGGGGCCAATTGGGCTGTGGCTCTCAACACTCCAGCCTCTCTTCCTAGACCTTTCTATAGCATCTGGTATCTAATCATTACTTCCCTGCCCCTGGCACTTTCCTAGTTCCTGGTTTTCTATCCATCTTCCATTGATGTGCATCCAGAGTGGTCTACTTTCTCAACTCTTTTCACTCCTTTTCCTTTGCTATCTGCCCTCTGCTCTTCTCTACCTTTCTTTCCTATTGTCCTCAAATAATAACCATAATATGACTTTTAATCCATAATTTTATTCCGAGTTCTCAGGCCCTCTGCATGAATAAATTTTCAGGTGTTTGATAATGAATTTTCAGGTGTCAGATAGATCTTTCCAGGTAGTTGTTCCTCCAGAATCTCATCTGAACTTGACTTACCTCCTGGGCGAGTGGATATTACCATAATTCTCTGGGTTCAAAATCCCACATTTCTAAGTACTTTTATCTCACTTTTCAAAGTTAGTAAAGAGGAAAGAATGAGCTGGAGCTCACAGACATGGCCTTGCTTTTAGCTTCAATCATTAACAGCTTCTGGGACCATTGAACAATCAATTTAATTGCTTTAAGCATCAATTTATCTAACAAATGAGCTGAATGGAATACATAATTTCCAAAGTTTTTTCCAGCTCCAACATCTGTTCCTTTATATCCAAATCTTATAAAATTTCTTGCATCAATATTTCTTGTATCTATCTCCTTTTTTCCTACCTTTTTCTCTTCTGATTTATCTCCATGACTTCATTTAGTCTTCTTCAATAGATTCTCCTTGTTCAATTATTTCTTTAATTTTTCTTTCCAATAAATCGTTGCTAGAGTAATTTTCCTTAAATATAATTAGGGTAATATCATTCTCCTGTTCACGAATTGCCAAAGATTCACCATTTCCTAAGAATAAAATCAAATCCCACAGTCTGACTGTGAACCATGGCTTTATTGCTTATCTCATCCATTCACAGAGTTCAAGAGATTACTTAACTCCTTTCTCATCCCATGTGTGTCTTTCATTTCTAGTCTGTGCTCCTTGGCTCAGTTTGTTTTCTCTGCTTGGAATATTTTTCTTTCCATTTCCTTATATACTCTGGTTCCTTCCTCAAATTTCTTGTTTGTTGTGGGAATCCATCTACTGCACAGGGCACACTCAGCAGATTAGCTGTCATATTAAGTACTCAATACATGGAAATTTGTAATTTGGGATATTTTCTAGGCCATAATACTAACTTGGGGCCATTCTTTGACTTACTGTTTATTTTGGAGTGAGTTTCAAACTCTTTATTTTATTGGAGTACTTTGTTTAAATTTTATTTCCATTTTACGATTTCCAATTGTACTTTCAAATTGTATTCTGAAAAGTCCAGAATATAATTTGGAGAATTCATTTTCACTTTTTTCATGCCCTTAAGCACTCACTGCTACTTTTTTAAATGAGTCCCTGTCTATCTTCTGTCTAAAAGGTAGGAATTTTAACACATTTCAAATTCTCTAGGTCTTTATTCATTCAAATTGATTTAGCATGAATTAATGAGTTGCATTGAGATCTTGAACTATGGTTATGATTTTCTTGAGAACTATTTATGTCTTTTATATTTGATTCATTGCTAAATGGCACAAATACTTAACAGTGAGTATAACTTCATTTAGAACACTTTTTCATAAAGAGACTATCATCCTCTTTCCACTGTTAACAGTTTTTGTCTTGAATGCTACCTTGGCTGATATGAATATTGCTACTGCTGTTGTCTTTTTGTTTGCATTTTGCAGATATGTCTTTGCCTATCCTTTATTTATAACCTTTCCAAGTCATCTTGTTTTAAGTTTGTCTTTTGTAAACAGCATATTGTTGAATGTTGTTTTCTACTCCAATCTAAGAGTCTTTGCCTTTTAATTGGGGAGTTCAACACATTTACATACATTGTCATAACTGAAATGTTTGGCCTTACTTCTGTCATCTTGTTTTATGGATTCTATTTTCTGTGCTTCTTTGCCATTTTCTATGTTTTCTTTCTTGATATTTGGACCATATTTTGTTTGCTTTTGTCTTTTGAATGAATTTAAAAGAGAGAACTTCTGTTTTAAATTCTACCAATTATATCTTTAAGTTTATCGTACAAACATTTAAACCAATATATCTCTAATTATATTTAAGAGCAAAATAATATCTTTAGTTTCATTTTGACATTCTCTGTTTTTACTTTTTCTCCTTCCCTAGGCTAATTCCTAGTTCGTGATGTACATTCTTCTCTCTTTTGTGTTCGGTATACATTTTTAATGAGAAATTGAAAATGGGTCTGTCTAATACTTCTGAAATATCATCAATCTTTTTTTTTTTCTTTCCCGATAAACATCTTAGCACTTTGTGACACTGGGGAAAGTTAAGAGAAGCAAAATCTACAAATAATCAAGTTAAAAATAAACTGGGTGAAACGTGTTCCTAAAATACAGCTCTGTTGTGTTGACTTCTGTTCTCAGGCACACCAGCCTCAACATTTTGTCTTTGACCTTGACTTTCAATGTTCCTTCAAGTCTCTCTTAAATACACCTTGTCAGAGAGCCCCTCCTTAACAATCTGCCTATAGGTATATTTTTATACCCATTGTTCTTTTTCTATCTTGTGATTTTCCTTCATAGCATCTATCAGTGTGTTATTCACACTATAACTCATTAGTTTGCTTATTTAAAATCTGGGAGTGTGATTAAACCAAAGCTCTGAAAGTACACAAACCATAGCTGCTTCATTTACTATAGTAGGACCAAATCTACCACTGTGGGTTCTTAGGATATAATCACTGAGTAAATGATAGTATCAAGGGCATAGAACAGTAGTGTAACAAGAGTTACGTTTTTTGTTATTTTTAACAAACTTCTGCTTGAGCTAAATTATACCAATTCTTGTTCTCACATCATGAAATTCCTAAGCACCCTGTGTCATGCAATCCTCACATCTCCATATTTCTTGGAAACTACTTCGTTCACAAACACATTTTTATACTTGGTTTAATAGTTGTAGTGCTATATATGACCACCAATTTCTGCCAGGCATCTGCTGCATACCTCTTCAACCATGACTGCTATGGATCTGCCATCTCCTGCAGGAATCTCGAAATTGCCTTTACATTTGATCGACAATGAGGTCTCTTTCCTTGCTCTACTGGATGCTGATATTAGAACCCCAGACTTTGTAGAATTTTACCATGTTCTTCAGTTCAGTGAGAAGAATATGTGTACTTTCTTCATGGTAAGTTTGCCATGGTCCCAGTAACAATGTAATGGTTGCATCAAGAGTCCCAGATCCTTTAGGAATGAGTTTCCTATCTATACTTAAATAAGAATAGCTTAGATGTCATTTAGTGGGAATGATGTATTACAGAACTCATTCTGACTTTCCACTTACCTTCTCTCTTTTTGGACTAATAGAGCAAAATATCATTTCCCTTTTCAGTTACAATCTGTTACCTTCCCTGGTTTACCAGTTTTGCTCATACCTGAAGTTTAGGGTTGGAGTAAGATCTTTAGTATATACATGAAGCATGGCATGAGGGTTAATGCTATACTGCAATGAGACATTCATCTGTTATCCTTGAAAAGATTAAATTATTTTCACCAGAGAAGCAGCTTTATTCTGAGACTTAGCTAAACATGAAACAAAAACTCTGTGCTTTGTGACAGTGAATGAGTTTCTCATGAGGAAAGTTGATTGATAAACTGAAATCACCACATGTTTTTCTATAGGTCACTGTGTCAAACTCTGCTTTGGGCCTCTGATGAGTCTTTTGGATTCTGATGGCTCTTCCAAACTTCAGAAGAGTTTTTTCCCTACTATTCATTAATTAAGGACTCATAAAATGATAGCCAAACATGGGTGGTATTAAGGAGACTTAGATGTTTTCATGGAATTGAATCCATTCTGTTTCCACTCTTCCTTATCAGGAACACTTAACCTTCACTTAGACTAGACAATCAATGGTGGAAATGTGTACTTTTATAGAAAATCTATGGAAAGGAAGCTCTGAACTTATTTCCACTTTCTCCCCAGCAATAAGGGAAATGGTAATTCTCCCAGTTATGCTAAATAGTCCCAGGTGTAGTCACTTGCAGAGCAATTCTTTCTTAATGGCAAACAGTATCCTCCAGCAAAGAAAACTTGTGGAAACCAAGATTTTCCTTTAAGGAATGGGGAATTTTGTAGGATTGAAGGGCAATTTTACTATTTTTCTCTTGAAAAACAATCCCTACCTGTCTCTTGGGCATACTTGATAACTGCCTAATAGTTGTAAAGTGACTATTCCTTTACTAAAGAAAGAAACAACAGGGATAATCAATAGAAGACGGGGGATGACAAAAGGACAAATAGGTGACCTCTGATAGAACAAGTCTGTTAAAAAGTAAATAGTTTATGTCATCATTAGGCATGAAACATTATAACCTATTTTGAGGAGAATTAACAGGGACATTCCCTCGAAGAGACTGCAGACATGGAACTATAGAGGACATCTGGTCAAATTTCCTTCAATTTGCAGATGGAGGAACAAGTCCCAGAAATGAGAATTGTAAGTCACATAATTAGGGCCTAATTCAATCAACACTACAAGCAAGTTTTCATCATCCCATGTATAGTCATTTTCTTAATGAACCTAGTACAGATTGAAATCATGCAAACTTATGTGTCTCTCTGGGCAATCATGACACTGTATTGTCATACCTATTGAGGAGTTTATGTTCCCAACTACACTGTTGGATCTTACAGAAAGGGATTTATAAGCCTCTCCGTATCTCTTGGATATAGCACCATGCCTGATATACTTGCAGCACTCAGTGCTTATTATTTGTGGAATGAATGAGTAAGTAACATTGTTTATATGTGGGAAATAATGGAATTCTGTACAATCTTAATTGATCATTTTTACCCTTTGACCAAGTTATAGAAATTTTGAATGCAGGTTTATTACAACTATGTAGAGTGATAATAAATGTAGCCTGTCTGTGTTGTACACTGAGAGATTTGTGTGATGTTTCTTTGTGTCACTAACTCTGAGGTATCTCCTCATGTATTTAGGAACTTTCACTCTAGAGCAGGAAAGGGAACACTGTTTGATTTATAACTAAGCTTTCCATTTTAATCTTCACTCAATTTTGTTTTCATCGAATTTTGAATGTAATGGTGATTCATTTAACAACCTACAAGGGCTTAATATGAGTCCAAGGTTCTGGGCTAACCTCAAGGAAGTACTAGTGTTAATTCCCTTAAGATAGGTGGTAATTCTGAAACAAATCATCATCTTTTATTTTTCCCAAAAGGGAAAGTTGGCACTATGGTAAAGGGTAAATGTTCTTTTCCATTTTGGGCCAGATAAAAATCAAGACCTTTAGAAAGTAGATTATATGGCCTTCTAAGAATTGCCTGGAGTTATGCCATAGAGTGGCCTGTTGCCTGGAAATGAGAGGTTCCTAATATTTGGTTGAATAAGAAATATTCTGGGCTTCCAGGAGAAACGTTTCCTTGAAGTATACCCTGGCTTTGCCCTCTGTCTCTCATTAGACCTTTGATTGTGGCTTGCATGGACCAAAACAGAGGTGCTTAATGTTGGGCAAAGGTTTTTATTTGGTGCCTACCTTTTCCCAATTTGGGGTGTGTGCAAATAAGATGTCCTTGCACAATCTGGTGAGTTTCATTAGTTTGTGCTAATAATTACATTTAAAAAAAATGGTTTATAATAGCCTAGGCAGACAAAAACTTATCTCAGACTTTGACTAGTGCCATGTAGACATAAGGTGTATGCTAATATTTTGAATAGTCAGGATTCTAACACATGTGACAAAGGTTTTGCACCTTTATTGTTTTAGGTGCATGGCAAGATTCCATCTAACAATATTAACTTCATTAAGACTAGGGAAGTTTTCCTTTCTTTAGGGAAATACTTTAAGTAAGGTACTTACTTCCTTTAGAAAACTCATTTTCATCATTAAAAACAAACAAACAACAACAACAAAAACAAAAACCCTTGAGTTTCTCTAAGAAACTGAACTGAAGATTCTAAGTCCATGTTTCATAGTATATGCATAGGTAGTTACATAATTCTATGAAAAATGATAGGTAAGTGATGTGATGTTATTTAACTTGACTTTAATT